>NW_026896998.1:0-271208 GCF_033153095.1 Gastrolobium bilobum | reverse complement strand
CATTCGTTTATAATTCTTATTCGATATTGCTTTTAATTTTAATCGGTTAATCGCTTTAATCCATGGTTAGATTCTCTCGTGTATTTCTTGATTTGTAACAAGGAGGCTAATCCCATATGATTAGGATTCCTCCTTGCTGTTTTTTTTTTTTTTTTGGAATTTCTATGTATTTTTCGAATTTCTGTAAAAATTGGAGATCAAGAAATTGTGAAGAACATGAGGATTCAACACTGTCCGAGACTTTTCGTGGACCTATGGACCTCGGAATTGGACGATCCATATATGGTTGGAAAGAGGACGGAAAGACGATTAAAATGACGGGTGGATCGCCGCCGTTAGAGCCCCCACGAGCCGCCACGCGCCACCTCAAGTGGCTGAGAGTGGGCTTCACTCTCTGGGAGAGATACGGCGCGTGGGGGCGCGTGCCACACCCTTTTTGGGTGGTTCCGGCGGTCGTGTTCTCGTCTCCCCGTGGCGGTCCTTCCCCTGGATTTTCGTGTTGGCTAGGGTTCCTTTTCGTCTCCTAGGGTTTCTAGCAAAGGATTGGGTCTTTGGGCTTGTGGGCCCATAGATACCCTAAAGGGGCTTGAGACAGATACTAGGGGCTGGACAGAAAAGGAATTTCAAAGTTGTAATTTTATTTATTTATTGATTATTATAGGAAAGCCATGGATTAAAGTTATTTATTTATTATTTAATGCTTTAATTGAATGGTATGAATTATATGTGCGATTAAACATGATGTATGAAATAACATGTCATATAGAATAGGAAGATGCCATATTGTTGCATGATCACATGTCATTATTGCATAGTAGCTATTATGTCTTGAATCGACTAGTATGATAGTTAGTATGCGTGATTATTTAGATTGTCCATTGGATTAATTAATTATGGATTTAAAATCTAGATAAATAATCCAGTTAATTTCCTAAGAGAAAATTGTTTTTTGAGAAAATAAATTTTTGTGGGTTTTCTGAAATGGTCATGGAGTAACACGTGTTGACGCAAAGTGACCGGATTTCTGAAATCAAACAAATTTTTTTTTTTGAATTAAACATTTCTTGGAAATTAAAAATTCTAATTTTTAAAATATTGAATGGGTGAAGGTTTTAAATTAAATATTTAATTATAAAACCTATGGGCTCCAATTGTGGGTTTATTAGTGAAATGATTATCGCTGAAGCCTCATCGGATAAGGATAATCTACTAAAGATAATTTTGACAATAAACAATGGTTAAATACATTCAACTTTAATAAAATTGTTATCCCTCTCATCGAGGCTCTGGCAATGGAACTGAAGGCCCAAAATAACAATATTAGTTTTACAAGTATCTTGCCCATCGTAAGCCTTGTAAAGATAGCTAATGGATTGTTAAACAATAAACGAATAGTAGTTATTAGAATCTACTAGCGCTATATCTGTTTGTTGTTTTTTTTTCGAGTTTGTAAATAATGTGTGTAATTTTATTTTCAGAAAAATGTCTTCATTCAATCCTTTAGCTACTATTTTGAGTCAAAAACCAATGGATGGTACAAACTACAAACAATGGAAAACAAATCTGGATATTGTTCTTCAATATGAAAAGCTCAATTTTGTTCTGACCACCCCTATACCGGCGCAGCCTGCTGAAGATGCGCCTGAGGCAACAAAGGCCCAATTTCAGCAGGAGAAGGAGAAATGGGAGAAGGCAAATGTGGCAGTTCGCTGTTACATTTTAGCCAGTCTTGCCAATCACCTTCAGGAGCAGGTAAACATGGTTGAGAGTGGAGCAGCTATGCTCCAGACTCTTGATGGCATGTTTGCTACATCCAGCAGCTCTGCTAGGCAGATTGCGCTGAATGTTGTCACTAAGACAGTAATGTCTGGAGGAAGTGTGCGGGATCATTGTTTGTCAATGATTGCAAACTTCAAGAAGGCTGAGGATCATGGGGTCAAGTTTGAACAAGAAGTAAAAGTTGACCTTCTCTTGCAATCATTGCCTGAATTCTTCACTCAATTCAAGATGAATTATAATATTAATAAGATGAATCTTAATCTTACTCAACTGATGCACGAGCTTGAGAGTGCTGAACAGTGTCTAGTCAAGCAGGGCAGTGCATTTTATGCTGGTGAAAGTTCTGTGAAACCTAAGGGGAAACCCAAGGGGAAGAACAAGAACAAGAAAAAGAAGAAATCAGGTATTCCAGTTGCCAAACCAGTTGCAATGAAGCAAACGAAAGGTAAGTGCTTCAAGTGCGGACAAAAGGGGCATTGGAAGAAAAATTGCCCACGCATGAATCAGCCAGGTATGGGTAATTTACATGTGATTGAGGCTTGTTTAGTGGAGAATTACAATGATAAATGGATCATTGATTCAGGAGCCACTAACCATGTTTGTTACTCTTTGCAGTGGTTCAAACATAGCTTGCCTTTAAGCGAAGGACAAAGAGTTTTGAAGCTTGGAAATGGGGAGCTTGTGTCTGCACTGGCAGTGGGACAAGTTATTTTATCTTTTAATAATTGCAGAACTTTGATTTTAGAAGACTGTTTATTTATTCCGGATTTTAAGAGGAATTTAATTTCTGTTAGTTGTTTGATTAAACATGGTTTAACATTTCAGTTTAATTCCTCAGTTTCAATAAGGAGTTCGTCTTCTTTTATTTGTTCTGGCGTAATGTTTAATGGTCTTTATTTCCTTAGTCCTGTACCCTGTGAAGTTTATCATGTTGAATTAAGAGATGTTGAGGATATCAACTCATCAAAGAAAAGAAAAGTTTCCAATGAAACTTATCTTTGGCATTTGAGGTTGGGTCACATTAACTCAAACAGGATACACGGTTTGGTTAAAAGTGGGATCTTAAAATCCCTGAACTTTGAACCAATACCAGTATGTGAATCTTGTTTAGAGGGTAAAATGACTAGGAGATCTTTCAAGGCCAAGGGAAATCGTGCCACACATCAGCTGGAATTGGTGCATACTGATGTATGTGGACCAATAAATGTCCAGGCCAGAGGCGGGTATCAGTATTTCATCACATTCACTGATGATTACTCTAGATTTGGACATGTGTACCTGATGCGTCATAAGTCTGAAGCTTTTGGAAAATTCCAAGAGTTCAAGGCTGAGGCAGAAAAACATCTTGGTGTTCAAATTAAGACTCTTCGGTCTGATCGAGGGGGTGAATAACTATCTGGAGAGTTCAGGTCTTACCTGACCCAAGAGGGGATAGTTTCACAATTATCTTCTCCAGGGACACCCCAGCAGAATGGAGTCGCTGAAAGGAGAAATAGAACCCTTTTAGAGATGGCAAAATCGATGCTCAGTTATTCACCTTTGCCTGATTCATTCTGGGGATATGCCTTAGAAACTGCTATGTACCTTTTGAACTTGGCTCCATCAAAATCTGTTCTAAAGACTCCAATAGAATTATGGAAAGGGTGTAAGCCCAGCTTGAACCATATTCGGATTTGGGGTGCCCCGACACATGTCTTACAACAGAAGCCAAATAAGATGGACTCTCGTACAGAAGTGTGCATGTTTATAGGCTATCCTAAAGGAACCAGAGGCTGGTTATTTTATAGTCCGAAAGAAAAGAAGGTTTTAGTGAGTACACATGCGACTTTCTTAGAGGAGGACTATATGGAAAATCACAAGCCGAGGAGTACGGTTATACTTCATGAGCTAGACTCGGATCAAGTTTCGCCTCAACCTCAAGGGGTTCCAGCTTTTATTCCTGTATTTGTTCAAAGAGGGGAAAATATGCCTGTAGTTGAACATACGCAGGAACTAGAGACAGAACCAGAAGTTCGGCATGATAATCAACAAGTGGAGTTACCACTTGTAGAAGAACAAAATCATGAAATGGTTTATCCAGAAATAAATGAGGGTCCTCCTCAAATTGTTAACCCACCAGACTTGAATCATCCTGTAGATGCTCAGCAACAAGTGCAGCACAGTCGTAGTGGGAGATTGATTCGTAAACCAGCAAGATATCTCTTGTTGGGTGAATCGAGTCAGGATGTCATCATTGAGAATGATGATGATCCCACTAGTTATGACAAGGCACTAGAAGATGTTGATGCTCAGGAATGGCTTGAGGCTATGAGTCGTGAAATGGATTCTATGTATTCTAACTCAGTTTGGTCTCTTGTAGATGCACCAAAAGGGGTAAGACCCATTGGGTGTAAGTGGATTTACAAGAGAAAGAGAGGATCAGACGGAAAGGTTGAAACCTTCAAAGCTAGATTGGTGGCGAAAGGGTACACCCAAATAGAAGGTGTGGATTATGAAGAAACCTTTTCGCCGGTTGCCATGCTCAAGTCTATCCGGATTCTCTTATCTGTTGCAGCAAATCTTGATTATGAGATTTGGCAAATGGATGTCAAAACTGCTTTTCTAAATGGAAATTTAGAAGAGGAAATCTATATGCAGCAACCAAAAGGGTTTATAGCCAAAGGGCAAGAAGAAATGGTATGCAAGTTGCAAAGGTCCATTTATGGACTTAAGCAAGCATCCAGATCATGGAACATCAGGTTTGATCAAGCCATTAAGTCTTATGGTTTTGAGAAAAGTCCTGATGAACCATGTGTGTATAAAAGGATTCAAGGTAATGCAGTATCTTTTATGGTACTTTATGTGGATGATATACTCCTTATCGGAAATGATACAGAGGTATTGTTAGGCATAAAGACCTGGCTGAGCAAGCATTTTGATATGAAAGATCTGGGGGAAGCCAATTATATTCTTGGTATTAAACTCTTGCGAGACCGGAAGAATAGGGTTTTGGCATTATCCCAGGTTAATTACATCGACAAAATACTTGCCAGGTTCAGCATGGAGAATTCCAAGAAGGGAATTTTACCTTTCAGGCATGGTATTCATCTCTCTAAGGAGCAATCTCCTAAAACTCCTGAGCAGAGAGAACGCATGGGTAGAATACCTTATGCTTCGGCAGTAGGTAGTCTCATGTATGCTATGCTTTGCACCAGACCAGATATCTGCTATGCAGTGGGAGTAGTAAGCCGGTACCAATCCAATCCTGGAGAGGAACACTGGGTAGCGGTTAAACATATACTCAAGTACCTACGGAGAACGAGAGATTATATGTTGGTCTATTCTAGTGGGAGTCTTGAAACCGTTGGTTATACGGACTCAGATTTCCAAGGAGATATTGACTCAAGAAAGTCCACCTCGGGATATGTGTTCACTCTTAATGGCGGTGCCATTTGTTGGAGGAGTGTCAAACAATCATGTGTGGCTGACTCTACCACAGAGGCTGAGTATGTAGCTGCTTCTGAGGCTGCAAAGGAAGCCGCATGGTTAAAGAAGTTCCTAACGGACCTTCAGGTGATACCAGGTGTTAGTCGTCCCATCACACTTTACTGTGACAACAGTGGGGCAGTAGCACAGTGCAAGGAACCAAGGTGTCACAAAAGGCAAAAGCACATAGAGAGGAAGTACCACTTGATCCGAGATATCATTGAGAGAGGAGACACAATGGTTGCCAAGATAGCATCGGATGATAACCTTGCTGACCCTTTTACTAAGAGTTTGCCTGAACGTGTGTTCGAGAGGCATGTTACATCTATGGGTCTTGGGAGGATTCCAGATTTGCTATAGCTTTAGGAGTTAATTTTTCACTTCGTTATTTTGTGCTTTTTTGAGCAAGACATTATGGCTTTGTTATTTTTCTAAATGTTATAAATGAGGTATTTTTCATTTGTATGGCACACTATTTACAAACTCTAAGGTCCGGATCAATTGTGGAGTATATGACCATATGGATACGTTCATGGAGGACATGGTCATAAGTTCTCACAATTGATGAATAGGTTCACAGCTATTAAATTAAGTTGGGCACTTTATTTAAGCTGCAATGTTTTATGAGATGATTTTGTCTGAATCATTATAAAATATTGGTGTGAGTTAATACTTACATTGAAGGGATCAAGGAGAGATTTGATTAAGGTTGTTCTTTCTGTCATAAGGAATCAAATTTCCAGATAACTATAGTTATGTAATTGCCCTTAATCCTGTGTTTATTTTAAATAAATAATTAAATAGTCTTCATTCTTTGATTTACCAACGGGTGAGGTCCGATCTTTTGACGGCCAATAACTCGGTGTTTTGGGAGTGAGATTGTTTGATTATCAGTATTTATGAGATAAACAACAAGGAATTTATAGGAAATGTCCCCTTGATATATTTCGGTACTTGGATATTAAAGACACTGGCCAGTGCATGTAATCCATTAGAGAAATTATCAAAGTCAAGGGAATAAATAATTGATTGGGTTACAGAAAACTAATCAATGAATTATAGACATTCTATAAAGGGGCAATGCATATTAATGTTATAAATGTCATTATTCTTGGAGTTCACGTTCGGGTTTTTAGTGGAGTAGCACTGAATTAGATAATCTTGTAAAGATTATCAGGAGCCTTGATCAATGACAAATGGTAGGTCCCCAGGCTAGCTCGAGACAAGGGATGAGGTATATTATCAGATGATGATAGCTTATGAGCTACATGGTCTTGGGTTTACGAACTCAAGTTTGTATATTAAAGAGCAAGTGGGAGATTGTTGGATATATGCTCTTTTGGTCACTAAAGTCCTATTGGGCTTCAGTGACACTTGAGCCCATGAGGCTTAGGGTTGAGTTATGTCTAAGACCTAAGGTATATATTCATAGTTTTCTCCTCTTGTGCCTCCAAGGTGAACAGATCATCAGAAACAAACCCAAGAGGCAGACGTTCATCATCTGAACGGTTGCCCACACAACCATCTCATCCTCCTCGAGAGATAGTCTGGAAGATCGATCATAGAGGGAACAACTATTGTTCGTGGTCACACAACTACGCCCTTCCTGGTAATCAAAACGATGAAGGTTAATCTTTTCCCTCGTCGTGTCGGTTCGATGCGCTTCCGCGTTTCTGATGATATACCTACAATAGTATAGTACGATATGTATCGTGTATTATACAATATAAAAATTAAAGCAATTTTTTTTTTAATATAAAAAAATAAAGATTTAATTTATGTTTTAAATTAAAAAAAATTATTATTATTAATAAGGAAAAGAAAATAAAGATTTGATTTATGATTTAAACACAAAAGTCAATATGAAAAATCTATATTAATAAAGGAATAATTAAATAAATATTTAATATATATTTTTAAATTATTTTTATTATATTTCTGTATCTCACTGTACGATTTACGATTCACAATACATGATACAAAAAATTGGCTAAACGGTACATGATACGTATTGCGATTCAACAACCTTGATTAAAATGGTATGATTTAAGGGAAAATATTTGTCATTTTAAATATTACATGATTGGTGATTTCTTACATTCTTTCTCCTCCACTTTCTCTCTCTTCATGATTTTAATTTTATGTAGGAGAGAGAATGTAAAAAATCATTAAATATACACCAACACAACAGTTATCATTTATTGCGAATTAATAATTAGTTAATGAGTTTGATTTGTGAAAATAATAATCGTCGATCGGCGAAAATCAACGGGTAAGACTTGGTATTAACATTATTGAGAAAAGTATTTCTCCGGTCAATGGAAATATCGTTATCTACAGTGAGCTAAAAACGACGTCGTCTTGAGGTTATAAGATTAAAAAAGTATAACGATAAAGACTACTATAACCCTGTAATATATTAAAATTACAAAAATACCTTGATTTTCGTCTCAAAACGATATCGTTTTGGACTTACCAAATATAACTTATCTCCATTGACTGAAAAAATTCTTTATCCAACATTATTTGATAGAAACAATATCTTATTCCATTTAATATTTGTTTTTATTTTTATCATTCGAGCCCACAATAATAAAATTAGAAAGTCATATCAATAGGAAAATAAAAAAAAATGAATTGAGTGAATATAATTTTAAATACGACAACAAAAGTTTCAAGAAAAATTAGTAAAAATAATAATAATAATATACATCTCACATAAGTTTAATAATATTTATCAGTTCAACATTTTCAAACAATTAGGCATCATCAAATTTTATGAATGACATTATTGGGTTCTCGATTCCAATACGATTTTAGAGTCAGATCAACACATTTTATGGTAAGAATGACTTTCACAATTGATAAAGAGAACTTAAATACAAATGTTGCAAACTAGAAAGCTTCAAAATATACTTGTTAAAAAAAATGATTTAATGGAGGAAAATATACAGGTTTAGGCAATAGTAACTCTCTGGACATTTAGGCAGTTAGGATGGGCCAGAAAATGAAGTTTAGGGCCCAAAGTCCAGCTAGGTTAGGGTTTATCTGCTGCTTCACTATATATATCTGTCATACACACTCCATCCACATAGAATTCATTCCACCTCTCTATGTATCTCTTGCTTGTGAATCTCCGTCTTCGTTTCTTTCTTGTATCTATTTCATGGAGTAGAGAAGAAAATACAAGTAATAATTTTTAGAGAGCAGGGATTGTGTGTATCGGTTTTGTGCTGCGATCAATGCACTCTTCCGAAAGAGTTCCCTGCAACATTGTTTTGAGAAAATGGGCAGTTGTGTTTCATCTCTTGTTGAAAATCACAACAATCATTTTCCCTACATCTTTTTCTTTCAATTCACTCCTCTCTTTTTTTTTAAAATAATTAATTAATTAATATATCACAATATCTTATCTTGTTGATTTTTTTTATTTCAAATAAGTCTATAAAAATAGTCTGTAGTATTGATGTATTGTAGATATTAAAAAAAACAAAAAAGTCTGTACAAGCAAAATTGAAATTGTTGTTTGCAATTTTTATTTGCTTTAATTTTTGACTTCTATTAATTGTTTTGAAGATTTTGTTTATTTATTATGGACTGTGATGTCTTTACGCTTTCATATAATAAAATTGCATCTAGCTTAGTAGAGTTGCCCAATTAATGAATGGGTTGGTTGCATCTACAATTGAATCAAATTTGTGTTGTTGGTTGGTTGTATCAACTTGAGCATATATAGATTGTAGACCAAGTTCTGAATCTTGGGCAAGTAGCAACTGGGGAAATCGTATTTAGAAATTCGGCTTCTAAATTTCAGGCATGATTATGAACAAAGATTTCGATCTAAAATTCAGGACTTATATCCCATCATCTTGTGGTAGAATCAAGTAATATGCCTAAGAAAAATTAAACATAACATCTTAAAGCAGGTTCAGAGCCAAAGGAAAAAATAAAAAGGCCACCCGGGGTGCACACTAACAAAGTAGGCCAAAGATGTCTTCGAATCTAGGACTCTCAAATCACCATATTATCAGGGTAGGATAATACAACAATAGACAAATAATAAAATTTGGGTTTAGTGTGTTGTTCTGATATTTATTTAAATGGGTCACTATAAATGAAGAGGTACTTTTAAGGCCCAACCCGTCTCTGAAAGAGAATTAGAAGAACGACAGTCGTAAATAAAAAAATGAAAAATAATTTGTTTGGCCCATGCAGGTCTCGAACCTGCGACCTTCGCGTTATTAGCACGACGCTCTAACCAACTGAGCTAATAGGCCATTGTTATATCTAAACAATACATAAATTTATGCTGCCATGAACCAAAACGGCACATTCAAAATGTAAGTATTTGAGGGGGTGCAATATATTGGATTCAGGAATCTGCCCCAAATCCTAATTAGCCGCAAACAAAAATTTCTCACCGCACAAAATATGTTTTTTTTTTTAAGGAGTGAAAAATTTTAACTGTGACTAAACCTCGACTTGAAATTTGTCCAATAGTTATTCCAAAGAATTAAAACTTATAAAAATACTTGGGACCGACTCAAAAAAGTAATTAAAATCAATATACCAATCGTGTCTGGATTTATTGCTTCCAAATCTAGGTGTAAATTGTTAAATTCCAAAATTTCATACTTTTTTATTTAAATTATAATATTTAATTTTTTTTCCCATAAAACAGGAATCTTTTAGGCATACAAGGCATAGGATAAAATTGCAGAACCTACACTTACTTTTAAGTAGGCACTATTTTATTTTTTGCCAACGGTGATTTAGCCCCTAAACAGGCACTATTTTATGATACCAACTAAGAGAATTTTTCAAATATTATTCACTATATATATCCACACTTTTATTACAAAGGGGTTGCGTCACGTTTTGATCATGTGGTAAACCGACCTTAATATGTTTTATTTTTTAGTTTTCAAATATATAGAAATGAAGTATTAAAAAATGCTAATAACAAGTTTTAATGCACTCTTCTTAAATTATTACATTTACTTACTAAATAAATAATAGTGCCTATGAAATCCAGTGGTTTGAAATCTTATAAAGTCATGATTTGTTTTATCGATTTTAATGAGGTCATTCTCAATGGACCTATGCTGCAAAAATGCAGATGTGGGGTTGAACTTGCACATTTATCTCAGGTTTTTTTATGGCATCCAAAAATGCTACCCTGCATGCGTTTGCATGTGGGGGGTATGTTATTTTTCAGATACAATATCCAATGAGTTGCATTTATGAATTTTTTTTTTGTTAATTCCCCGTAAATAGTTGTGTAAGAGGGCAAGAGCCCTGAGTCAGTAATAATTCATGGAGAAGGATATTGTCACAACCAAGTTGTGTTACTATCAAGTGACTATCAATTAATCTCACCGTTAGATCGATTATGTTGATCCAACGGTTATATTTATTTCTATCTTTGTATGGTCATGATTCCCCATATTTAAAGTGAAAGCATTAAATATGGGAAATCATAACCATACAAAGGTGAAAATAAATATAAAATATTAAATTTGGAGAATCATGACCATACAAAGATAGAAATAAATATAACCGTTGGATCAATATAATCGATCTAACGGTAAGATTGATTGGTAGTCACTTAGTAGTAACACAACTTTGTTGTCACAATTCCCCATAATTCATACTTCAAAAGCTAAAGTTTTCTGGAAGGGAATTCAGGCGGCGTTTGATAGGTGTATTTTTTTTGAAATCCTGGAAAAACTCATTTGGGATTCTACTATACCTATGTTTGGTAGAGATAAATGCAAAAATTTGTCCATAATTCCAGTTTGCCAAGCTTTTTGATTGTAGTGTAAAATAAAGGTCAAAATACCATGAATAAATACCACAAAGTAGGTGATATTTTCGAAATCCGATTTCTCAAAAATTTTAACATTTTTTTTCGAACCTTTGTACCCTTTGTTGCATCGTGCCCTATGTGTTGCTGAGTACTGTGAAAGCCGCTGAACCAATGTGTTGCTCTTCTTGAGGGAGTAGGTCGTCATTTTTTGTGGGAATATTCAAAGATGCTGATATGGGAACGCTGATATGGAAAATTAATAGCCATTGAACCAAGGTATATTCAAAGTATTGTGAAAGCCACTGATACGGGAACGCACAATAAAGTATGAGGTCGAGTACAAAATTCTGGATCTGGAAATATTCAAAGATGAATATGGATACAACGCGCTGGAAGAAAAAAACCCACAAAAATACTCTTTTTTGCACTCTCTCATTTTTGTTTGTAGTCGTGTCTACATAGTTAATTTACGAGGTTATTTTCGTAAAATGCTTCCATATTCCCAATAACATTTTATCATCAACAAAACAACTTTATTGGAAAATTAATCAAAATTTTCAATAATATTTTCGCCTACCAAATAACTTTTTTGTAATATTTCCAAGAAACTAATATACTTACTATATTCCTAGTAATCATAATTTCCGAATAAAAAAAAATTCTCCTCTATCAAACACCCCCTCAATATTTTCATATCAGTTTTTTTTATATATATAATAATCTTTTGTGGTTGTTCTTAAGCATCCCTCCCATTTTCAGGAGTGAGGAAGGACTCTTCTATGAATTGGACCTTGGATGAACCAAATTCCTTGTGTTACGTGTGCAACTAGGAGGCAAGGATAGTAGCATTGTGATGCAAGAATTAACTGAGGTGTCAATTCCTCCCAATTTGATGGTTGGGACATCAATTGTGAGCTCTGTTTGTCTAACGACTATAATTTGCGCATTCTATTAACAACTTTTATTTGTTCATTTTTCTTAGTGTTAATTTCTTTCATACAAGTTATATACGAAATATAACCAATCTAGAATTTCAGGTACTAAACTTTATTTCATATTGATTATCTTCTTTATTGCTGTGGAGACTAACGGTAAGTTCTCTGTTAGGAGCGCCTATGAATTTTTGAGAATGGGTAACAAAAAGTGGCTTCTCGTCTAGAATTGAAAAGTGCCTGAGCGCATTGGCTGCTTTGTGATGCAAGTTGCGT
The DNA here is from genome assembly GCF_033153095.1 of Gastrolobium bilobum. Taxonomy (NCBI): domain Eukaryota; kingdom Viridiplantae; phylum Streptophyta; class Magnoliopsida; order Fabales; family Fabaceae; genus Gastrolobium; species Gastrolobium bilobum. The sequence continues at coordinate 258,947 of NW_026896998.1, read as the reverse complement.
ACAGTAGACTTCATACCAATAAGGTTGCACATAAGTGGAGTTCCACTATGCTCTTTTTTTGAGCTTCACTTTTAGGACATATTGCATGTCATTAGGGACTATACTATCTGTTGTTTAACCGAGATTCTGTCTGAGTTCGTTGCTTGGGACTCTGTTCCACAACCCCCCCACCCCACACCACCAAAAAAAATAAATTGGAAATAAGATGATATTTTTGTAATTTGTAGTAAAAATATATTAACTAAAAACAGAAACAAAAGACAAAATAAAATTCCTCCAGGTGTTCAAAAATTAATATAGACCAATATTATTATGAATTTTACTAGAGTGCAATGTCATGACATTCCATAGGACAAAAAAGAATCTGTTAAACCAACTTAACCTCTCATCAGTGCCTTTTTCTTGAGGTACATTACATGCCCCATTTTTCAAGTGCCGTTAGGAATTAAACACTTTTGTTGTTTCCTCCTCAAGGCATTTGCAGAGATTGTGGGGTTGTTTTGCCTAAAGTGGTCCACTATTGTTGAAAACTACCACCTCCTATTCTCATTAATTTGTCTCTTCCTCTCTCTCTTTTTTTTTTTTTTCATCTTTTGTTTATCGGAGATTTTGATTAAAATCTCATTATTTCAATAAAGGTTATGCTTTTTCATTTCTTGCAACTAGAGAGCTTATGACAGTTACGTTTCTTAAAGAAGATAGTGGCATGGACACAAGTAGTGATGATTAATGGCAGTGGTTAGTACGACATAAATTGCATGGGAAACAACAATGAAATGATTTCATTTTGAAAAAATGTAAATAATTCATATCAACTTCTCTTTTTGATTTAATTATAAATAATATTTTTTGTATCGTAGGAGATAATTTTATCTGAAATTTACTTCTTCTTTTTCTTTAAATTATCTTATATCCAGTTCACATACTTTTTTATAGTGTAGCAAATAGATTCAACCTTAGAAACAATAATCCCTTAAATATAATATCTCAATTGAATAGAAGTTACATTCGAATTTAGATAGGATTTAATAATTATGTTATTGAAATTATTGAAGATTTTGAAAACTTCAATATAATAGTTCATTATTGCTGTGAGAAATAGAGTTTCATAACTTGAAACAAGCTAAATTTAAATAATTAGTAATCCAAAATCCATATTTACAATTAGTAATCCAAAATCCATATTTATAATTAGTAATCCAAAATCCATATTTATAATTAGTAATCCAAAATCCATATTGATTATATATATATATATATAAAAGATTATAATGTAAAAATGAAGGAAAATGTTTATTTAAAAAAAAAATACGAATTAGAAGTGGCATGTTGATTATAAATAAAAAATCAGTACTAATTATTTCAAACCCATTTTTTACTTTGATTCTTTGGCCCAAATAGCAGTGTCAGAAAAGAATACATAAAAAGGAATAGAAGCTTGACATAGTGATGATTTTTTGACTAACAATGGCTCCCCATTGGCCATTACAATACTTATATAATCGAAAGTGCTCCAAATGTTGCCGTCTCCCTCGAATACTGCTTTGTTTTTTATTTGTCCACAGAGAAATCAAATCCTAGTTGACTAGTTTTACAACCTTGACCCACTTGTAGAAAAAATGGGAAATTTTATATAGATCAATAATTAATACAAGACTCGTTATGCAATGTTTTATCTTCGTGAAATTAAAAAAAGGGGTGATCTCATATGAATGTTACATAATCATAATTTCATAACTCCGCCAATCATGCATCAACAGGATATAAAAGAACGTGAATAACTCAACATTTTTGTGCAGTGTCCAGAGCTGCAGAGCATGAGTTCTGTGTGAGTGCCTGTGGTCTGAACTCTGATAGAGAATGAGAGAGCATAGCAAAAGCAAAAAATATAAAGCCAAAATAAAATAAAATAAAATAAAAAAAACTCCCACTTACACCTATATCATTACTTCTTTGGCTAAGAATATAAGAAGGGTTGGGTCAAAGAACAAAAGTTAGAAATGGGTGATCCATCATCATTATTCAATATTCATATATACAACTACAACATATCACCCTTATTTTCCCTAACCCCATTAATCACTTGAACCTTTTCCTTTTCCTTTTCCTCCACACTGATCTAAAAGCCTTTTCTAATTCCTATATATACATATATCTTATATGGCTGCAGAGACTTTTCTAGCTAAAACTATCCGCCTAGTAAGGTGGATCAAACTCCAGAGATGCATGGCAGAACACAAGGTGAAGGTGAAGGTGATGACTCCATGATTTGTATCTTTCTCTTGTTTCATACTGTCTTCTACAGCTGTGGCACACAGGCTCAAGCCAGGCAAGTTATTGATGAAGCCCGTACTGATCACTACTGTTTTTTTTTTCAACTTTTTCGGAAACATCCTGTTATAGATGTGTGGTTGTTTCTTTCCCCAAGTTATTTATCTTCAAATGAATTCTGAGAAACATATTACACATATAGAATACAATTAGAAGGCTATTAAAGTTTATCAAGAGTTCAATTTACTATGCATAATATGCTAGGTAGAAGCTAGCTATTAATTAGAATGGAATTAGTGTATTTTTTTTTCTTTTTTCTCATTTTATGGTTTGTTGCCCCTTTTCTGGGTGCATAATATCTTTGTCCTTTTATGAAATTTGGGTTTTATTTGTGGCGGACTGTTAATTCCGTAAAGAACATTTTTATTTCCTTCCTTTTCTATAATATGTTTCTTGTGTATGGATCTTTGCTTCTTTTCCTTGATATAATTAAGATGCTCCTATGTACTTATTAATCTCTTGCTTATATTGTCTACAATATTAGGATTTGGGCCATACCAAAGAGATTAAAAATGTATTGGTTTGATCCTTAGAACCGTGTAATTCATCCTAAATACTTTATTTGTAACATATGCTTCTCGTTGTAGAAAGATTTCATTTTTGCTTTGATAGTGAGATCTTAATAAAATCAATTTTTAGCATTTTGCAAATAATGAGATCCAAACTTGTACCTGTAACTCAATGATCATCAAGGTTTCCCTCACTACTGTATAATGGTGTAAGAGGTAAAAGCTAGAAAAGGAATATTATATTAAAGGAAAAAATTATATTTATAAATTTTTACAAACTACACTATGTATTCGGGGTAGTACATTTCAGCATATAGTGTATTATTGTAAAAAAAAAATTATAAATATAATTCTTCCTGTGTTAAAATTGAAAAGTGGGTAATAAAGATTTGTAAGTTGAAATGTCACTTTGACGTATCTCAAGGTTAGTAAGTTAGAATGTTGGAGTTCAGTTTCTGTACTAAAAATGGAATTAATTAAATGGAAATGAAATAAAGATTGCAGATTGAACATTTCTTGTGAATATTAAATTTGATTGATTTTGTATATAGATTAGGGTGAATTAAGAAATTTATAACAGAAAGTATATAATAAAATATATAAGAAGTTATATATTAATTTATTTGAATATGGAGTTAGATCACCTCAATTCATAAAAAAAAATATAAATACAAGAGGTGAATTCTGTAATTTTCGAAAGGGATTAATGTTTTTCATATTATTTCTTACACGCATAAAAATATGTGAAGTCATGGGATCAAGTGAAGAAAAGAGAGTGATTATCAGAGTTAATTAGTTCCTCAAATCTGTGTGTTGTTTACTCAATACATAAGTACTGAGCGTATATGCACCATCTATGAAGCACCGACACTTCAAAAATTCTGACGTGTCGTGCCCGATACTCTTCGACACTCCCCGACACTCTAACACGTGTTATAGAAATTCAAAAAAAGGTTTAAAGGTTGTGTTGCGTTGAGTTTTTAGTTTCAACTATTAGATTCGTTGAATTTCGATTATCATTTTATTGAGTTTAATATAAATATTTAGGATATCTTACGTTTCTTTGCAAAATCGATGAATATTATAAGTTTAGTTTCATTTTTTTATTAAATTATTGAATATTAAATATAATATACACTACATAAATTAAAAATATTATTTAATATCAAAACGTATCGAAATCTAACATTTTTATAATTAACGTGTCGAAATGTCATGTCGTATCGTATCATGTCACGTGTCCCGTATCAGTATCGGTGCTACATAGAGCACCATTTTTGAATTTCGAGTAATGCAAAATCCATTTGTTGTAAAATCACATGGATCACGTGTAATTTCGAAATTTGCGATTTATGAATCTCCAAAAGTCAAAGTTTGAACTTGTAAAGAAAAAATACTTGCAGGGAATAAATAAAAGTACGTCTTTCTACCCTTATTTAATTAAAAGTGAATTATAATTTTAACTCACTAAAATTTTAAAAAAATTATATTTATATTTTTTACTTTAAAATAAACTTTAGTTTGCAACTTGATAGGTCTTACAGGTCGTATTAGGTTTTTTAGTTTTTTTATAATATGTCAGACCAGACCTATAAATCAAGTCTTTAATAAACTGATAGGTCAGTATAGGCTCTAAATATTTTAGATAGACTTAGACTATCAAAGTCAAAGTCTGACCTAACTTGGTCCATTTATACCCCTAGCCGTGACCTGTGAAGAACATCAACGTAGAAGGACAACAAACTTCACAATTAAAAACAAATATGGAACAAGCAACGACAAATGTCTATCAAAGTGTTTAGAACAAACAGAATCAGAGAACACGAAAAAAAGAAAGAATAACATCATTTCTCGTTAATTCAATTGATCTCAGATACAAGAAGTACTTATATATGTGAAGTATTGTATGTGAGTAAACAGATAGCTAAAGAAAGAAAGAGTACAAGCTGATAACAAGAAAGTATAACTGACTAACTAATTAACTAACTGGCTAACTAATGAATGAATAGTTATTAGTAATAGCCCCCCTCAAGTTGGGAGGTGAATATCAAACAATCCCAACTTGGAAATAATATCTCGAAACAGAGCAAGATTGAGAGACTTTGTGAAGACATCTGCCAATTGATGATGAGTGGAAATGGGAAGTAACCGAATAAGGCCTGAGTTAATTTTCTCTCTGGTAATATGACAATCAATTTCGATGTGTTTACTATGCTCATGAAAGCTAGGATTATGAGCAAGATATACAGCTGCTTGATTGTCGCAATAAAGAGGCACTTGTTGAGAGAATGGAATGTGAAGGTCATTAAAAAGATAGGCTAACCATTGGAGTTCACATGTGGCAGCTGCAATGGCACGATATTCAGCCTCAGATGATGAACGGGAGACTGTGTGCTGCTTCTTTGATCTCCAAGAAATCAAAGCTTCACCCATAAAAATACATATACCAGTGATTGATTTTCTTCTATCAGGGCAACAAGCTCAATCACTATCAGAAAAGCCAGTAATCTGTAAGGAATTCGAAGCAGGAAACAATAAACCTTTTCCTGGAGAAGTTTTGAGATAACGAAGAACATGGCATGCAGCAGTAAAATGATCAATCGTAGGATGAGATACAAACTGACTAAGCTGATTTACAGCATGTGTGATGTCAGGTCTCGTGGTGGTTAAATACAATAACCTGCTAACGAGTCTTCTATAAGCCAAAGGATCTGTATAAGGCTCACCCTGAGCTTGATGAAGTTTGACGGAAGGATTTAAAGGTGTAGATGCTGGTTTGGCTGCTGTAACACCCTGTATATATCCGGTAATGTTATCATACTATCGTATTAAGCAGCGCTTAATTAAAAATGCGGAATATCTTTTTCTTTTCAATTATGATCTCATTATCATTACCAACTTGCTTATTAATCAATTAATAAAACATCGCCTGTATGTAATTGCAATAAAAAAACTAACTGAAATACCTCATAATCATAGATAATAAAAGTGTGGCTCTAGTCACGGAACTACAACAACGTAGACCGGACCATCTAACAGCTTATACAACTCCAAATCAAAAGCACTAACATAAAGTGTCATGGACAATCCCCATGCTCACTCAAATAAGGCAACACGCCCAACATCAGTCTCAATAACAACATAAACATAAATAGCGGAAAACATAAACAGCATCCATATCCAGTCATGGCAGCAAACAACATAATATCATCAACTAAGCTCTGGCCTCCTGCCGCCAGAGGCATCAGTCACCAAACTACCAGAACCTGAAATATGCATTCCCCAAACGTGGGGAGAGATCTCTAAACAAGAAATCTCAGTAAGACAAGGGGTCCTCAAGGATCTTCCACCCCAAGCTCACTTACATGTGCAATATAAGTTCAAAAGCAGTTTATCATCATCAGTTCTAAAATAATGCAATGCAACAGATAATCATGTCATGTGTGTCAATTCTATTCTACTGGCCAGAGAAATGCAGGATTTATATACACTAAATACCCACACTAGTGCAAGACGCTACTTGCATTCACCCCGGATCACCATATCGTATGACGCTACATACTCAGGCTTACCGTCAAGATGAAACAACACATGCATATTAAAAGCCATTACACATAAAGCTCAACAGCATTTCAAATATTCAAAGAATGTAACACAACATGCATACAACCATACCCCCATGGGACATGTGGAACCACAACATGGCTAAACCGAGGACACGAAAGCTTACCTTGCAAGCTAACTCCCAGAGCCAAGAGTCCACAGCTCAAAGTCCAAACACAGCAGATTCACAATCTATTATGGACCAATACTATATCAATAATAATGCAACACAAGCATATAAATTAAAGACAACGTCTTTCCTTACGTTTTACGTCTTAAGGCTCCATACCAAGCCATAAGTCCTTAATCACAACAATTCTGACTTCGTTCATTAATTACAGAAGTTCAACTTCATCAATCTAGAGTCCAAAAACCCCCAATAGCCTACTGTACATACGGCACAGCTACTGTTCTACGAAATCTCAGAATATCCAGATATTCCTCGGGACCATATCCGGATATGCAATATCCGGATATCTCACTGGACATATCCGGATATATACAGAATCCCATATCCGGATATCTAATATCCGGATGTCCAAATCCCATATCCGGATATCACATATCCGGATATTTCTCGAGCAGATATCCGGATATTTCATGACAGAATGCAGAAAATGCATTTCGTGAAGATATCCTTCCAAGGTTTCATTTTTAACACTTAATTACGTTAAAGCATGCATCTTTATATTGATTAAGGTCCACACCCCAGTTGGTTACTTGATTAACTCATTAAACATGCAAAGATCACACCTTTAACCCATTAAAACACAAGCTCAAGGTAGGTACAACTCACCAAAGCTCAAAACAGAGGCAAAGGGTTGCTCTTGGAGCTCACAACCAGCTCCCAAACTCTGACTTGGAAGAGTGCACAAAAATGCACAACAAGGTGGTTCCTTTCTTCCCAAAGATGACCACTTGGAGCTTCAACAACCAAGAACAAAACCTCTACACTCCAACCCACTAACTCAGCCCCCTCACAAGCTCAACACAGCCACCAACACTCAGAAAGAGACCAACAAAGCAGTCCCAAAGCTAGCTCTCACCCTCACCAAGTGTTTAAAAAGAAGGAACAAGCATCAAAGGTGATAACTTGGCCAAGAAATGAAGGGAAGAGCAATGAAGCTCTATTCTGGTCAGCCTCCACCAACAACTCACGCTGGAATTCTGTTTTCTAGGGCATTGTGCCCTTACAAAGGGTATTTATAGCCTAAACGCACTTAAACACACAGTATTAACTTTAATTTCTACGCTTAGAATTTTAATCCCAAACTTTGGAATCTGAAAATACACATTTTTCCGAGAATTATCATATTTTTCTTATAATTTTCTGAGCACGTTTTCGATACGCGCTTTTCAAAGCCAGTACCGGTTTCTAGCACCAGTTCTCATTATTTGGACTTGAAACTCGTTTTACAAGTCCTACATATCATTCTAGTAATTATCATGCACTTATTATAATTTTCCGGGATACTTTTTCGGTACTCATTTATACCGACTAGCAGAATCGGTATCTGCACTTTTCTTCCGAAAAGCAACTTTCAGCATTATTACTCACTTACTATAATTATTAAAGCCTCATAATAATTATTAGGGTCAATTATGGAATCATTTCCTATTTTCTCATAATTTATTAATTAAATTCCTTAATTAACGGTGCGGGTTCTTATAGCTGCTAAGAGACCAGAATCAACCAACAATTCAAGAGTGTATTTCCTTTTATTAAGAATCAGATGTTGCTTGGATCGAGCCACCTCCAATCCCAAGAAAAAACGAAGAGGACCAAGGCCTTTGATTCGAAATTGACTGTGTAAAGTAGATTTAACACGTTGGATTTCATTTAAATCATCACCAGCTAGAGCCACATCATCAACATATATTAGCAATGCTGTGAAGGAATTGGGAGTTCTGCGAACAAAGAGACTGTGATCTGCAACAGATTGCTTGTAACCCAATGATTGAAGGGAGTGAGTGAGTTTAGCATTCCATTGGCGACTTGCCTGTTTCAATCCATACAGTGACTTTTGAAGCTTACAAACTCTATTAGAAAAAGAGCAAGAGATGCCAGGAGGTAGACTTTAAATAAAGTCTTTAATAAGCTGAGAGGTCAGTATAGGCTCTAAATATTTTAGATGGACTTAGACTATCAAAGTCAAAGTCTGACCTAACTTGACCCATTTATACCCCTAGTCGTGACCTGTGAAGAACATCAACGTAGAAGGACAAAAAACTTCACAATTAAAAATAAATATGGAACAAGCAACGACAAATGTCTAAAATCATTTAAATGTCATCGGATTCACATAAATTATTTAATCAGTGTTTAGATATTTTAAAAATACAAAAAAAAAAAACAAATAAGTTGTTAATGAATATGTACAAGAAATTTTCATACTCCATATATATACATATATCTTCGTTGATTTTTCTCTTTGATAGTTTTCACTTATTAATCACCAAAATTTCCATTCCTGTTGTAAAATGAAATACAAATAACACCAAAAAACAATTCAATTTCATTACAATAGCAACGGTAGCTCTACATTAAAATAATTTTAAAAAAAAAAAAAAAAGCTAAACGTAAAACAACACTCCAATTTTTAAAAAGAAATAAAATCAATATATACAACCACACAAAAAAAAGTTGTAAATAAAAAAAGGGGTATGAATTTTACTCATGTAAAAAACACTCAATAAACAATTATAGTCAGCAAAGACAGAGAATTTCTCTTTTAAAAGATTCAAAAATGTAAATCAATTTTTTTCCACAGCGGACAATATATTACCAATGCATATTCCAAGAACATGTATAGATAAAATCTTGAGAAAACAAATTAAATATATTAATTTAATTGAAAGAAAAATGCTGTAAATTGATTTTGTAAATTAATTCTTTCCATTAAAAAATACATGCGTTTGAAACTTTGACTTTTAAAAAAATTCAAAAATTTCTACCAAAATAAAATCAAAAATTATTTACTCCTAAAACATTGTTTTACAGCCAATTTCAATTATGTCTAATGTTGATGGGAGAAACTTAAGCATTTGATTTGATATAAAAGCTCATAAGACATGTGTCATAAAATGTGAAAGAGATATGGCTATGTTAAAAAAGATAGTACGTACAGAGTTTATTACACTCTTAAAAATGAAGACTCAAATTTGTTATATAGGGATAAACAATTTATGTTAAGTTTTTTATTTAAATAGTAATTTTGATAATAGGATGTTGCTTGAATTCATTGATAAAAATTACTTTTTGATATATATATATATTTATCAATAGAGATACATAAATAATATGAAATTATGATAGTATTTTTTTTATATACATATACCTACAAATTTTATTTAGTTGAGAGGTTGGGCATCAAAATTACAAATTTTACTCTAAAATATGTTAATTGTTCGATATGTATACCTAATACCTTGATATAATATGAAGTTGTGTTTAAGCTTTTATGGAATTGAGCTGATGGTAGTGGCCGCGAGTATTTTATCCATATGATCTAGTGGAATAAGGGGTGCAACACCTGGCAGGCAAAACTAAAGTCAGTAAGAGTTATATATATAATGTGTAAGGTAAAGTTAATACCTATATTGTTTGACGAAAAAGGATGAAAACCCCTCTTATATATGACGGTTGCCCCAAAGTTCCTTAGAAATTTAGGATTTCTCATTTAGTGAGTGGGTCCATAAATAATGGGCTAAGCCTAAATAATATATCTATAATAGTTAACAAAGGACGCATGTAGCCTCAAACATTATTTAATGACCTCAAACATGTTTTCTAAACAAGCTTCAGAAACTGCCAAACTGGTTTAATTGGGGGAAAGCCTAAGCTTGATCTTGTGCTAAACCACCTTCTTCCACGTCCACGCACACATCCTCTCTTTGCTACCGCAGTTCTCTCTCTATATATGGTAAATTGTGCTGTTCTCTTTTATCTCATATTCCTATACTAGTTTTTTGCTTTTAAGCTAACTTAGACTTTATGGTAAAATTGTAAATCAAACAAAAAAAGGGCAACTTTTTAGTGTTTAAAAGCATATATGAGAGAATATGAGAAAGCTGGCCTAATATATTATTAACTCAAAAAAAAAAAAAAAAAGAGAGGGGGGCGGGGCATATATGAGTATATGAGAGTTGCACTAGTCTAATTGTCAAAGGCGAGAGATGGGAAGTGGGAAACAAGGGGAGACACTATCCCCTTGTGATTTTCAATTATCACATTAATATATATATATATACCTTATAACATTATTAGAATACAAAAGTGTCGTTGCGCGGAAAAATCAATGATTTCATATTGGAAATTGTGTTTCGTGTTGGTTGGTCCTAATTCGTAACATCCACTCACCGTAACTGAAAATGGACCGAACCACACTATTCGAGTGCTGATCTGATGTATATGCCTGCCCTAAAAAAATGCGTCTACTATTTGCCGACACGTATCTCTCAGTCTCATCTCTGTGTTCATGCACTTCACATGCTTTCAGGGCCTCTATGCCATTTGAGTTGCATACCCAACTCATGTATCTCAAGATAGACCTATTTTTTGGTAGAGGATTAACAGACTTCGAGAAATATGATAACGAGAGAAATTTCAAGTTCACCAAATCACTTATACACAAATCTCCTAAGTTGAGCCAATTCAGGAAGAAACGTCTATTGATAGGTGTTTGATTAAAACTGAAATGATAATGGAATAATATATTCTTTAAATTCTACTCCTGGTTTAATTTTGATGGTAAAACAGTAATGATAATTATGATATGACAGTATATATTTTTTTCATCATTCGTAATTTATATTTGAATTTTAGGGTGAGTTTTGGGGTGGATTATCTTTCGGTTGGATCAACTTGATAAACTATAATTGAAATGATCAATCAATCACCGGTTGCTGCGACATTCCAAGCTTTTGTAAAGGAGCTATACTTAAAAAGAGTTATTGGGTCAGGAAGCATGGCCCATCAGCTGATACCGGAATGATCCAATTCAAACCAAGTCCTGTATCATTATCATTATAGATCCCAGAATTGGGTTCTAACTTCTAACAACTACCAAGTTTGTGAGCATCAATGTTCAGCCTCTAGATTACACCACCAACTACACAATGAAATTGGATCAATTAGTACGAGATTATTCTAATCCCGACACATAATTGTGTTAAAAACTTGATAAGGAGAATTTTATTGCCATTGTGATCCTGCCTAACTCAAACTTAATCTATCGAGTGATTGATGAATTGATAGAGGAATCTTATAAAATAAAATAAAAAAAATTATACCACCAAGGCACCAACTCCCTTTAGAAGAAGGTATGGACGACATACACATGTATGTACGGTTAAGTCACGCAAAGTTATAGAATGTATTTGTCCATTTGTCTCCTCGAGCAGATCAGTTTACCCTTCTTCCCCCCCACATACATTGGTCTAGAGTGAGACTTTAGTCTCATTTTTGGGCAGCCATCCAAGTTAGGCACCTCTCAACGACAACGACTACTCAATTCTCCTCAAATCGCTTTCTGTTATAAGGCATTTCTACTTATGGCCGGACTCATAGATGCAATGCTCCCTTCACTTCCCTTTATTGGCATTACTATTAGTATTGCCCCTCCCTCACCCTTTACTCAATTCATCAAAGATATTTTACCCGGTCCGAACGGAGTGTGTCCACACATTCAACAAAACTATACACGTGACATGTCCTTATACCAATATAATGAAAGTCATTCTACTAACGTAGCATAACAATTATACTTTGTACGTGGTTGGAAATTGTTCAACGTTTGCATCTTTTAAAAAAATGAGGCGGCTTTTCAACATTAATCGTATATTTCTTAACCGGGAAGGCACTTTTTATCTTGAATTATAAAATTCTGAAAATAAATATATATTTTGTTTGACTTAATACATTAGTTTTGTAGTAGCAGTTAAGCCTTGGAATAAATGGTTAACCTTTGGCCCGCTTGTTTAGAATTTTGTCAAAGCCATCCGTGAGCAAGAAGAATATGTTGCTTCGTTCAAAAGTGACATCAACGCTGTAAACGTCACCTTTGCGTCGAGCAAAAGTTTAAAAAGAAAATTTAAATACTGTTGTTCTCCAATTTGAAAGATTCGTCCAATTAAAAGTTGAGTAACCTATTTAACTTTCGAGAGGAAATTATACCACCATGCAAAACAAATTTCTCAACAGTTATTTTTTCACATATCAATTGTCAATAATTAGAATAATAATTTTTATTTTATCATTTCACAATAATAACCATTATTCTATCTATAATAAATTATTGCCTTCCACATAATATGATAATGTGAAAACTTTTCACGAGAGAATTCATTCTCAATTTTCCCATACAAAGGGACTTTTTAACGTTGAACATGAAAATTATTAGGAAATTGCAATAACCCGTACAAAGGGACTTCAAATACAAACCAAAACAAGTTAATGGTTACTCAACAGTAAATCATGAGTACAGACATCCGTGAAGTTTTCCTTCCCTATTTATACAATACATAAACAATTCAAATCTTTCATAACAAACAAGATACATCCAGACGCATTACTTAGTTGTAATGTGAGCTACAAGTTTCATTCCACCATCTTCATCGGAGAAAAGAACCAAAACGTCAAATTAGAACAGTCTTAAACTTTCAGCAGAAAAGTAAGACCTCAAACTGCATGCCTTTCATTTCATTGCTGAGTCAAGTGATACCTTGTCTTGCTTACTGCCACCTGAAAACAAGAGCATTTCTTCAAATCTCTAATCAAAACCAAAGCAAAACAAGGGAAGGGGGAAAATAATGAACTAGATGTTAGAGAGATACAAAATAATCAATTAAATTTCACCAAATGCCTTAAGGTTTTGGGTTGAACTTAAGGTTTTGGATTGAAGAACGCTTGTCATGGTATCAAAGCCTTTGGCCAAATGCCTTAAAGATTTTGGGTTGAAGTGACGCTTATCATGATATCAAAGCCCAAAAACTTACGGCATTTGGTGAGACTTAATTAATTATTTTGTATCTTTTGTATCTCTCTAACACTAGCTTTTCTAATTAAATCATAGGATTCCAACTCACGGGTAAAAGCAGAAAGCTCAGAACTCTTCAACACCCGCAGCCTCTTCACTGTTGATACGAACATGCTGCCAAGCATAGACATTAAAAATAAAATAAAAAAACATATAATAGCTATCTTTGATGCCAGCCATAGTTATCTATGAATAAGTAAAACATTAAAAAATAAAAGGAAAAGCCAATTGCAAGAGTTATTCATAGTTTATTTGTATTTCTAAGAGGGGACAATCGTACAAGTGTTTTCATGTGAAAAACAGACAAGCCATGGCATGTAGTGCTTCGGATTTATTCATAACATTAGGCAAAAAGGTTCGTTTGACATAAATATATGTAGTAAATTTTAAGCACAAGGAATCTATAGCCAATCGCTAGTACAGTTCGTAGGACAAAATGTTAATTTGGCATTGGCCCTCGCGCATTAGTGATGGAATATAATATTGAATAAAATAAAATAATAGTGCATAAGATCGATAGAGATAAGATGCTTACTGCCATGGCACATCCCCAACAAGCATCCTGTCTCCTTCATTATCCTCATAAACAAGAGTATACTCCCCACTTCCATCCATTAAACCCGTAATAGTTTTCTCGTCCTCTTGCTTGTTGTGAACTCCACCAGCAGAGGAATCTCTTTGAGCTGAACACCAGCGAAAAAGACAAAATGAGATAACTTCATTAATGCACCAAGTTTCATTGTCACAAAGTGGAAGTGAACTCAAACGTGGAAAAAATAAATTGAAACAAAATGGTCTGAAGGGCCAATTAGAAATTTTGCATTAAAAACTTTGTTTGGTGAAAAAGATTGACCATAAGCATTAAATGTTGAATTAATGTAGCCAACCCCAAGCACATAGCTAGTAATAAATTTACAAACATGTCTCTAGTTGGGTAGCTATCGCTAGAAAAGAAAAAAATTTCCACACTAGGAACATTTATGTCTATTAAGAGAATAAACAATTGTGAATAATTTGACCGCATGAGCACAATCATTGAATTAAGGGTCAAAAAAATCACCGGCAAGGAGGCCACTGAAGAGCTCGTCAACTGCAGAGGAGAGATTTTCATAGCTGTCATAAGCATTGAGGTCCACTTTCCTCCCAATTGGAACTCCATCCATGTTGATCTTGACAAATAAACCTTTACCATAGTTTTCAACAGATTTTTTACCAGCAACCTTGTCATGCTGATGCTGGCACTCAGGAGGTGGCTTTGAAGTGCTGCTGCTTGCAAGGTTCTTCCTGAACGAACGAATTGGAGGCCAACCCACTACTGGACCTGGAGCAGTTCTGTTTTTGGTGGGTCCATATGGAAAGTTAGGCATGAATGTGAACAGTGAAAAACAAATAAAAAAACCAAAGCTAAGTTTAAAAAGAATATATGTTGTGGGGATAAAGAGCGTACTATACTAACATAACCCTGCAATAACTCATCAATTCTCATATTTAAAATTCGTATATATATTTTTATTTATATCAACAAGCAAAAATAGTATAGGGTGAGAGAGAGAGAGAGGAGAGGGGACATAGAGACAGGGTCAGATATTCACATGCCAATGTTAAAACTCGGATAGGAGAATAGATAATAAATAATAAATAGCATAAAAATTCCAACGTAGACATCTCAGAAGCAAACATGGCAAAGTATAACAGAACAAAAACAGCCAGTACAGAATACAGGGATCAAAGCTTAAAAATTACCCCTTTCCTTTTTGTGGATGAGGACTGTCCATGCCAGTTAATAAAAAGAATATTGTAATTAAAAAAAAAAAAAAAAAACATGATGGTTGATTCTTACACTGAGAAGTGCAACAAGGGGTTAGTAACGCTAGATCTATTATACGGTAACATGTAGAAAGAAACAGCAGAAGCTTGCATGGACCACATAATATATGAAACAACGTGACTCTCTGGGAATGAATATCCTCTGTCTAAAAGTTACAAAACATAGATACAAGATAGAAAAGCTGGAGTACCTTTTCTGAGAGCTGTTGGGAACAGCTGTATTTGCAGAAGAGGGAGAGAAAACTTTCTTATCACCATTCTGCAACTCTACCACCTTAGGGCAACAGGTTTGGGAAGAATCTTTTCCCATCACAGGCTGGCTTGAGGGAAACTGAAGAAATGATGAAGCTTTGTTACCCTGTTGGTAGCCTGTGGAAGCCCATGGACAGGGCAACATAGCCCCACAAGGGGTGTCAGAGGTAGAAATATTATGGCTTTGGAATCCATTGTTGGAGCTCATGATTGCATGAGGCAAGGTAGAGAGGTAACCAAGAGAGAGTAGAGACTCATCTCTTTCTTCTGTGTTTCCTTTCTTCATTTTGTCATTGAGAGACCAGTCCTCACCAGGTGGACCAAGCCTCAACTCAAGCTTCCTCTCCTCTGAAGACTTTCCTTCGTTTCTGTTCATCTGCCACTCTCTCTCATTTGAGATCAAATCCAGCAGCTGAGGAGAAACCTCATTTCTTGACCTTTCTCCCATCACTAATGCCACAAAATAAACAACACCCTTTTGCAAGAATCTCAAAAGGATATGCCCTTGCTCTTCGTACTATTCACCAAATATATGTAAGAAAAAAAAAATTGAGGAACCCCACTGGTTAATGCAACAAAACCTGTTTAAGAGACCCAAAAAAAAAAGTCAAAAACAAAACTCTGGTTTAAAACCACACAACGGATGAACTGAAATAGACATCAAATGAAAGTATCAGAGAAGATAGGTTCAGTTGACATACCCTTTATAAGGTCTAACCACAGCTTAAGTCCACGAAATACCACATCTTGTCAAAAACAATAGCTTCTTTGCAACAAGGTTCAACCTTTGATATCTAAGCCAACGGCTAGCAGAGCCTACAATAAACCTTAAAAAGTTTCGGCCACTGGAAAACGTTGAATAGACAGACTAAGGTAGCAGTTAAGTCCGAACACAAATATCAACACAGCTCAACAGAAACCCCACCAAGAGAAAGAAAGAAAAAAATAAAAACACACCAAAAGCAAAGGTGGAGGGAGCTATAATAGCATGGGATGGTAATCTAGCTTTGCTTTAAGGAGCTATAAGTCTTTTATTTGCACGCTTAGTGGGTTCACCAGCTTTCTCTCTCTCTTTCCCCTTTTTAAGTAGAGAAAAGGGTTTATATTTCAGAAGAGGCAAAAAAGAGACACAGGGTGATAAAAACCAGAGAGATTCCCCTTGGCCAACCCCAAGAACAGAACAGAACAGAAAACAGGAACGGAATTAGAGCATAATGCACGCAACCCTGAGATGAGAGCTCTCATAAAAATAACGTTAGGTTGTTTAGCACAGGAAGTAAAGCATGCTGTGCTGACCCTCCCCTAAAGATACTCCTCCTGCCTTTAGAATAGACACACTCTACCCTATACCCTTATAGCTGCTACACACTCTACCTTTATTAGTTCTGTGTTGAGAGAAAGTGACTTGCACTGTAATTTAACATTTTCTCCCTAATCACACTCAGTCAATTTGATTAGTTTTGTAACTTTTAGTTTAGTTTACTTGACACTTCAAAGTCCAACCGAAGAAGCCGACACTGGCACGCTCAAGTCCATGTTGGCACAAAGGGACAAAGCTTTACCCTTTTAGTAATCAATGTTAATATCAAAAAAAGCTAATTGGTTAATTAAAAGATTGATTTGGCTTGGATAAGATTTATGAGATAAACACGATTTGAGGAGCTAAACAAAAATTGAAAACTTGAAGGGGTTGGTTGCTTTTTTGAGATGTCACGAAATTGATGGATGGGATAGCAATGGTTGCTTTTCTTTTCTTTTTCTTTTTCTTTTTTGTTTTTTGTTTTTATTTTGGAGGGAGAGGATTTGCATGATCCACATTTGCACGGCTTCTGCAATAAAAACATACAGATCCCATGATCTTGTCTCCTCTGTTATCTACTGTTATGCACTCTCTCTCTCTCTCTCCGTCCACATATCCCCATATGATGATATGAGAGAATTGTGGACCGGATCTTCTGTAGCGCTATTGCATCGTGTGCGCAACGCATAATGCTCTCCTTCCCGTTTGATTACTGTGAATTAACGTTGGGATTTGTGCTGTCTAATTCGTAATCTGACAAAAGGGTTGAGTATGTTTTTCTTTTTCATTAATAAAAAATTTTAACTTTGAAGTCTGCTCTTAACAGCTCAAAGGGCATCTACTTTTGTTACTTTTCTTTTTGGTCGAAAGATAAAAGAAAGAAACTGCTTAATTATCTGCATGGTTTGATTTTGATATAAGTGTATGACAAGTATGATCAGTTTTGCTCCCAAAAAAAAGATATTAGTAAAATTTCGTTACAACCTTCTTTTGATATAAAATATGTTAATTTAAAAATTACTTCATAAAATTATTGAGTAAATATATTTTTCGGTTCTCAGTAAATTTTACAATATCCGCTTTAGTTCTTAACAAGTAAAAAAATTATTCGTGGTCTTTAAAAAAATTAAAAATGGATCAATTTTAGTTCTTTTGAAGGAGTAATATAGGTCTTTTTTGAATTTATAAGAGACCACGATTTTAACTAAATGGATCCATTTTGAATTTCTTAAGGACCACAAATAATCTTTTTATTTGCTAGGAACTAAAGCGAGTATCGTGAAATTTGCTGATATTTACTCTAAATTGTTTGTGACTACTTTATAAGAAGAAAAAAAAAATCTTCAATTTATCAATTAATCAGCTAATCTAGTTAAATCACGCATATCAACAAGAGCGACAAAATTCTCTTCAACTAATCGAGTTGAATTGGGCAGATTATAAAAGTAACAAAATTCTCTTCATCAAATTTTTAATATAATTGTGTACTCATAATTCGAATTTAAGAGCACTGGTTTTTTAGGAAAAAAATTCGTTGTTTTTTTTTAATTTTTTAATATAGAAACAAATCATTTTCAATGATAATTACTCAGATTCTACAAGTCACAGCCATGTGTAAGTTTATGTACGCTGCTGCTGTATGCCAAAGTTTTGTTTTGTTTTTCTTTTTCAGGTTAAGACATTTGTCAAGGCGTTGATCAATGAGACATTCACGTGTGTTTCTACCAGAACTAGAACCAACCACCACGCTTGTCCCCCTCCTATTTTAATTCTTTGGGCGACACTTGTCCATTTTCTTTCATGTAACAATATTTTCGCTGCAAATCTAATTAAACATGTAGCACTATGATAATGATAATTATTTAAAACAACTTGGTGACCATGAAAACTCATTTAAAATAGAAAACTATTTTTATGATATACATTTCTGTTTCTACAGTTAGAGATTTGTTTTTTAATTGTTTATTCATGGGCTACAGGTTTTTTTTAACCATAATTCATAGGCTACAGTCGCAAGTTTGGGATTTTAATGAAGTCATATATAATTCCTGGAAATAGTATCGGAAATTGACTAAAAACAAACAAATATAACTTTACGTACTGAAATTGTTGAGTTTAAAAATAAATTCAATTGATGTGTACAATATTCAACAATTTAACCAAACATTTCAAATTTGTATAAAACAAATAAAAAAAATCCATTTTTGAAGAAAAATTAAAGAAAGGGACCTGTACCAATTATATTCAGAATATAAACTTCAATTTTTTTTAAACATATTTTAAAAGCCTTACATATATTGAAATTAATATTCATGTATAACTATTTACTATTAAAAATTTATCTATTGAGTTCTGATAACAATAAATAATATAACAATTATTTTTGGGTTATCCCGTAGTTCCTACAAGGTGAAAACGATAAAATTGGTCATCTTTTCCCTTTTTACTTTGTCATGTATTGCTCAAATAATTGAAGGAAGATAGTGCATTATGTTATTCGCAAGGACCAGCATCACAATTCCATATTAGGAAACCCTGGAAGAGCCATGGACTCCAACGATCATCCATTACAATCTATATAATTTAAGTTAATTATTAAATTAATATTAATTAATTATAATTGATATCAATTAAGATTTATTATATTATTCTTGTTATAAAAGTTCGCATGGTTGAATGAAATAAAGAAAAAAAAATTATTTTCTCTAAATTGTTTTTCAATTCTTATCTTCCCGTATTAATCTCTGTGCTTATATTATCCCCTCCCCTATCAATCAAATTATCTGTTCTTCTTCATATCTTTCACAATTCTCCCAATTTTTTCCCGCCTTCTCTTATGGTGCTTTTATTGAGAAGATATGTAGAGAGAAAATTAGGATAATTGTGCTAGATGGAGACAGAATAAAGGAATTTAATTGACATAGGGAGGTGAAAAATACAAGAATGAGAGATTGATTTAGATGAAATAATTAAGATGAAATAACATTTTTCTCTTTCTTTATTTCATTCAATCACATGTCTTTATAACATAAATAATACGATAAAATATTACAAAAAAAAATAATAATACGATAAAACGTTAAGGATAATAAATAGTGATAATCTTAATTGATATCGATCTCAATCGATTGATATCAGCCCAATCTAATTGATTATAATATAGTCTTAATTGACATCAGTAACAACTAATTGATATGAGTTTAATCCTAATTGATTAAAATAAATATAATTGAATACAATAATGCAATAAATACAATAAATCTTAATTAATAGCAATTGTAATTAATTAGTATTGATTTAATAATTAACTAAAATGGTATCATGAAGAATTGTTGTTACAAATAACCACTCTGATGACATATGTGTTATAGTTACATTTTAAGGAGGCACTTTCCTGTACGAGCCGTTTCTTTCCTTTGGGGATGCACTTATTAAATGATTTGTCATCTTTTATATCTCCTAGTTTCATGGCTAATTGCAAGGGTGTGCAGTTTTCTTGAATTGTAGTTAGTTCAACATTTATCCCTTGTATTTTATTTTTTTTTGTTAAAAAATGCAACTGCTTTTTTTATTTTGTTTTTTCTTCCCATACTTAATTTTAAAAAATGGCTTTGTTTGAGAGTTTGGAATGGAAGAGAAGGGAGGGGAGGGGAGGAGAGAGAAAGAAAAAAAAATGAAATGGAAGAGAAGGGAGGGGAGGGGAGGAGAGAGAAAGAAAAAAAAATGAAAGGTATTCCATCTTCTTGTTTGGGAGTTAAAACCCCCCAAATTTAGAAAACTTTAATTTTAAGAATAAGAAGTATTTTAGAGGATTTTGTGAAATTCCTCAATTCTTTCGCCTCACTTTTTTAAACTCAAAAAATAAGGGTGTTAATGGACTGAGCCGAGCCGAACTTTGGTTTTAAAAGGCTAAGCATGTGTTTAAATGTGTCAACCTGACCAAACCTGTTACGAAAAGTAAAAGCCTGATCGAGCCTGTTAGTCTGTTTGAAAAAAAATAAGACGATAAAAGTTTATCCAAACAGAATGTACAATCAACAACACTAATAATTTCATAAATATTCATAAATTCAATGTATATCCAAACAACATAATATAGAACAAAATTATTCAAAAAGTCTGTTTAACTAGTAAAATTAGGTGAAATGGATTGAAGAGAGAGAGCTATTACAAATAGTATAAAAAATATAAAATAAAAATAAAAATTAATATACTAGGCCAGCTTGAGAGTCTATAAGGTCGAACTTTTGATTTGGAGTCTGAGACCTTTTTATTAAACGAGCGTTAATACAAGTCTAAGTTTGGTTCCAACAATCAATATTAGGCAGGTAAGCTAAAGCTCTCACGAGCCGAGCCAAAGACCCCTGGTTCGTTTATCACCCGTACTCACAAACAAGGAAAAGGATTAATAAAACTCTCTCCTCTCTTACCTTTCCCTCCTAAAACTAACTCCCAAACAAGTTAAAATTTCTATTTTTGAACTTAATGGCTTGTTTGATTGTGTTCTGTTTTTTTTTTTGTTCTTAAAACTGTTTTGTAGAATAGTTATAGAAACAGTTGTTTTTTGTGATTTTTTTGTTTTGAAAATAAAAACCAAAACAAACAAAAATAACTCAGACATATTCTCTAAATTTGATTCTAAAAACATAAAAACAGTTACAGTTTTTAAACTATTTTTTACAAAATAAACTTTATCAAACGTGTACCGTTGGAATCTATAAACCCACTATGTTTTCTTTGAGGGGTTGTCACTATATGGATGATACCACTAGCTTAGGTAAAGACCAGGCTAGATGGTAGGATTCCAAGTATAACAAGTTAATAACAATGGAGGAATGATGGTTAAATATGTGACTTAATATAAATGGGCATAACAACGATACATAAGATACCTTCTGGTGTGCCCCTGGAGGCTATTTATAAGAGAAGATTCTGCTTACTGGGTGAAGGTTGGTCGGGAGAAGGTCAACTCTCCTTGGGGTCTCATATCGATGGCAGTGTTGGACGTGACAGGCGTTGCCATCGTAGCACCGCTGTGCCTTCTGCGTCTGGTGGTGTTAGCGTGGGTCACACAGGGGGACAGCTTCCTCTTATGGCATTTGGGCGACTGCTTTCAGGAGTTGAGGTCTCAAGGTAGGATACTTTGGTGTTTAACCTTGGGAAGTTACCACGTTGGGGGGTGTGCGTCGCCCCAGCAGGTAGGGCTGACGTGGATGCTTGGTGGGTGCTGGGCTTCGACCATTGGACCCGACTCTTGTTAGGCCATTCGAAACAAAACGGATTTTTTTTATTTTTATTTTTTTCTAAAAATTAAAAAACTATTTTTAAAAACAGTAATCAAACATAGCCTGATATTCTTGTTTCTGTTTCGATTAACTGTTTACTTTTTTTCTACTGGATAACACAAAGTTTGTTTAGTACAAACGGGTAACACAAAGTTGGTTAAGCAATAATTTGAGCTACGAAGAATACAAGACGATTCTATTATTTTGGTTTGGATTATCTCCTCAATTATTTGGCTGGTTGGTACTCTGATGGCTGGATCAGAGCAACAGTCGAATTTAAAATAGACTAATAGACTATAATTAAGCCTCTTGTTCCTCTTACCCAGTTCACCCCCGAATTTAAAAGTCAAAATGGCTTAGTATGAATGGTTAATTTAAGTAATTTGATAATTTAAAAGGATTATAATTAATATTACAAATATTTGTAATTTTAATCAAACATTATATTAAATTTAATATTTGTTTGTTTAAGATAAATGTAATTTTTTATATAAGTTAACTAAACAAATTATTTTGAATTATTATTTTTAAACTGTAAGTATATGATTGAGTAAAAAAATTTAAAAATTAACTCTAATAACTCGCACATGGTAAAATTAAGTCAACAATATTTGCTAATTCAACTTACATTTAATTTCTTGCTAGTCGACTTGCAATTTAAATTAAGCCTGTCTAAATTGACATCTTACTTGGCATCAACCCTATCTTAGCCAACAATATTGTATTTAAGTGCATGTGTCTCCTATTAGAAATGCACAATAATCAATTTCACTTTTTTATTTAAAAAGTTATCTGCTTGTTGAAGTCAAAAAAATATATAAAAAATTTGTATAGCATTTGTTTTTAAAAGTTGAGTTGTGCTTTCACAAAGAAAAATATGACAAAAAAGAAGAAGAAAGGAAACAAAGTTGAGTTGCGCTTACGTAAAGATATTTATGCCATTTTAAATCTCAATTGCTTAAAAACGTTTTCAATTTGTTTCCTTTCTTAGTTACTTAACTGATCACAAAATTAAATTAAATTTAAGGATATGAAATGGGTGAGGGTGGGTGAAAGTGAAGCAGGAGACAGAAAAAGAACAGGGGAAACCGGAAACAGCCGAACAATTAACCTGGGGTATGAGTATGACCATATGACCCGTGTTTGTGTTTCTGGTCTGATCAGGTACGGTTGGACACTAGGAAACGCATCTCATTATTGTTACTGGTCCTACTGTCTCTCCTATGCTTTCTTAGCAAATTGGGTTGGTTGGTAACAGAGTGTCCAAGTTCACTACTCACTTCAGAAAAAAAATTAAATATATAACGCCTTAAAAAAAAAAGAAACAATCGATTAGTTACGATATTCAATTAGCAGCTTCAAAAATCCAGATGAACAAATATTCATGAACTTGTGAAATAACCGTAAGTTATATTTATATTGAGACTAGCGGGACGTATTTAGTGGAATAATGTAAAGAAAAATAAATTCATCCAATTAATTATGGATACAAAGTGAAGGTGGACAAATAAATAAATGTATATATACATATAATTTTCACTTTCTTTACTAATTTAATTTTATATTATATTTTAAACTTTAAATAAATATTTATTATTTGTTAAAATAACATCAATCCAACTACCAATACCAATAGCACTTTCTTTATTAATTTAATTTGCACTTCCGCTTTTGGTTCAGAAGTGGCTTCTCCTTGGTCGGGTGCTTATGCTCCGTATCCCCAAGAAGCTTCAATTTCTTATGAGGTGGTGGCGACGGGTACAATGGGTCTTCCTCCGGCTCCTCCGATTGGCTGTGGCTCATTTTTTGACTATGGGTCTTTCGGCTCCTCTGCTCTTCAGATTAATCAAGCGTGGCGGCTGAGCCGATGGCGAAAACGAAACATTGCGTTTACACTTTGTTGTTTTCCATGGGTGCGTGAGTGACGCTTGATTCTCCTTGAATTGATTGATATTACGAGCATTACTCTTTATATAAAGGGTTGGGGTAAACGAAGAGTCTAAAACAGTTTTTGAAAATTATTTTCCATGTATATATATATAGGGTTCGTTTTTTCTACAGTTACTGCAGATAACTTATTTGCAGTAAGCCAATACGACGTCGTTTTGGGGCAAAAATCATGGTGTTTTTGTAATTTTAATTTATTTCAGGGTTATAATAGTTTTTATATTCATAATTTTTTAAGATTTCAATACCAAAACGACGTCATTTTGAGAATAAATGCAGATAACTTATCTGCATTAACTGCAGAAACATTTCCCCCATGTATATATAGGGTTTTATATCTATAATGTTGCCGGTATTCAACAGTTATAGAAATGCAAAATTTGACTTCTATCGTCTTTCTCTAATTTCAGTTTTAGCGATATATACATTTAGGGGAAGGATATTGTAACAACCAAGTAGTGTTATTACCAATATTACTACTAATCAATTTCACTGTTAGATCGATTATGTGGATCCAACGGTTATATTTATTTTCATCTTTGTTTGGTTATGATTCCCCATATTTAAAGTGAAAGGATTAAATATAGAAAATCATAACCATACAAAGGTGAAAATAAATATAAAGTATTAAATATTAGAATCATAACCATACAAAAATGGAAATAAATATAACCGTTGGATCAACATAATCGATCTAACGGTGAAATTGATTGGTAGTAACACTACTTGGTTGTTACAATATCCTATCCCTATATACATATCTGAAATTTTCATGTGATTTTTATGAATATTTTCATGTGATCTTTATGAACATTGTTTCATGTAATGTTAATGAAAATTTATTTCATGTCATCTTTGTGAATAAGAAATTTTATCTTTTATATTTCAATTTGGTTTGGGCCTATAAACTTAGTTTACAACTTGGTAGACTTTACCGGCCGTATTAGATTTTTAATTTTTTATAATAGGTCAGCGAAACCCATAAATTAAGTCTTAAATAAGATAATAGGTCAATATAAGTTCTAAATATTTTACATAGACTTAGGTTATCAAAGCTAAAACCTGGCCTAACCTGACCTCATTTACACCCCTACTCGTGACCTTTGAAGAACATCAACGTAGAGGGACAAAAAACTTCACAATTAAAAAGAAACACGGAACAATCAGCGACAAATGTCTAAAATCATTTAAATGACATTAGATCTACATAAATCATTTAATCAATGTTTAGATATTTTAAAAATGTTAAGAATAAAAAAAATAAAAAAAAGAAGAAGTTGTTAATGGATATGTACAAGAAATTTTCATATTCCATATATATATATGCATATATCTTAATTGATTTTTTCTTTAACAGTTTCCACTAATTAATCGCCAAAATTTTCATTCCTGTTGTAAAAATCAAATACAAATAACACCAAGAAACAATTCAATTCAATTACCAATAGCAATAGTAGCTCTACATTAAAATAATTTTTTTAAAAAAAAAAGGTAAACGTAAAACAACACTCCATTTTTCAAAATAAATAAAATCAATAAATACAACCACACAAAAAAAAGAGTTGTAAATAAAAAAGAGAGCATGAATTTCACTAATGTTTGAAACACCCAATAAATAATTATGGTCAGCAAAGACAAATAATTTTTCTTTTACAATGTTCAAAAATTCAAATCGATTTTTTTCTCAGCGGACGATATAATTACCAATGCATATTCCAAGAAAATATATCTGTTAAATCTTGAGAAAGGAACGAAATATCGTATCTTGTCGCAGAATGTCCGAGTTCCAGGTGGTGAGTGCGAATAAGAAAAAAAAAAGTTAGAAGAAAACCTGATTGAAAAGAGATGAAAGAAGAAGAAGAAGAAATTAAGAAAAAAGCAATCTGTTATCACACGCAAAGTAGCTTCAAATCTTCGTATAATACCACTATTACAATTTTAGCTAGAGACCAATTATAATTAATTATATAATTATATGTAATAAACAAAATTTGTTGAAATGTAATTGGACCCAGGTCCTATCTAAATAAAACATGGTTACACCACCTATTAGGGAAAAAGAAATGTTACATGAAATTTGATATATCATGCTGTAAAGACAATAAATGTGGTCCGACCATGCTTTTTTCTTTAAAAAAATAAAGAACAATTTTTGATGAGTCAGCTACACAAAATTTCTTTTTCCATCAACATGACAAAACATTAACATTGCTCAAAGTATTATTGAGACATTATTTTTTCAACTGCATAGCCACAGGATCTAATTCCAAAGGGAAGAAAGATGGGAGATAAAGGGGGTAAAAATAGTTGTAACTGTAACCAAATGATAATAATGATATATTTAAAATTAAACAAAAATAAATATATTCTTAATCATTTAATTTAAAAACAAACTTAATATTAGATATTTTGTGGTATATTTGCAATGGCAGTGGTGGAGGCACTAAAACATAGATATCCCCAAGTCGCGTGGAAGGGGAATCTGGAATCTTGATCATGCATGCCTCAATCAGGTGTTTCGCGGACCACATTATAAAATGTCACAATCCCTGAATCAGGAGGCGTTGATATGGCAGAATGGATGGCTATGAAGCGATCTCATCGAAAATGTCGTATCAAAGGGCATATAGAGTCCGTACTGGTAATGATGGTAATGTCTGTTGGATGAGAGAGAACCAATTAAGTGACTGCCTCAGTCTTATCATGCGACTCACTCCGCCATTCACCACTCACCACTTCAATACAACTACGTTGGTCACCCCTTTCATGCTTTTCTTTTTGCTTCCCTTTCATCATCCTATTATACATTGGTTCTATCTTTGTATATTTAACTAAAACCCCTTTAATTTGAAGGTATGATTGTTTTTAAAAATGAATAATTAAAAATTCTATTTATTTTTAAAAAAAAAAAAAAATTAAACTGTATTGTGATTGTAATTTATTATATTTTAAAGAAACGTATCTTTATTTACTCATTTAAGAAAATAAATTCAAGCTAAAGAAACACTTTTCTCTCTCCTTTTAAAGAAACAACTCCGTGGGATGAGATAGCAACGGTCGTGTTTTTACTTGTTTCTTTTGGCCCTTGAAAGTCCTTTTTATTTCAAAGAACCAGATTCATGCAAACATAAGTTTTAAGAATGCATTCCCGAATTGATTAAGAATAAATTGATGACCGTGGCCCACTCAAGTGTGGTCATTGGACATCAACAACTTAACCTTTTAAGGCAAAATACAAAAGAAAAAAAATAAGTGTTAAGACGGGAGTGCTTCATTTGTAACACATGGTACATGTTATAAATTCCTCCTAAACCGTGTTATCGAGTCAGATAAATTCAGTGACAACCATTTGTGTCCATTAGATAAGGTATCTATTCTAGTTCTAGGTGTACCGCAAAAGATAAAAGAGAAAATCGGATTAGCTCATCTTAAAAGTTAAAACCCCCAACATGAACCACGATTCGGACCAATAAAACTTATGAATAAGTGGATCGTGAGTTGTATCTCAATTATTTATTTATCGTGTAAAGCATGTTGTTGCTATATTACTCACCTATTGCGTCTACAATATCTTCGGAAAAATTCAAGTTATATTTGGAAAAATATCCTCTTCTTTATTAAGAAAAAGGGGAAAAAAAAAATTCTGACAAGAAGTGTTTGATTGATGAAAAAGTGTGGCAAAAGCAATGAGTGACCTAGCTCATATATCAAAACCATCTTTTGGACCTCTCATGTCTTGTAGTTGTCCACACAACACGGCTTTCAATCTCGCTTTCATTGCTTTGCCTTTGATACTTTTAATTTGCTAGGTGGCTGGCTTATGGGTGGTTGGATATGGCTTAGCATGAGCACGAGCAAGAGCATAGATATGAGGGACTTGGGTCTTGGCGTGTGTATGCATTATGCAACAAAGAGGCTGCTGGTTGATAATTCCGTGTATATGGACTGTGTGTGAGACCATGTCTAATTTTCTCCCACGTTTTCTAATACCAAAAGATGACCCCAACAACTCCAAACCATTTAACTTTGATGCATATCCTCAACTTTGTTTGTGGCAGACCCCACCCCACTCTATTCCTTTTATCTATTATTATATTACCATCATTGATAAGATATCTTCCCCACTATTCCTATTTTTTTCCTACTTCGATTCATTCCCATTTCCCCCTTTTTCTTGGGCTTTTTTTTATATTTTTTATATTTTTTTATTTTCTCTTTCTTGGTTTTATTCTTCGTTTCATTGATTGCCCCCATCACCTTGTCTTTTTGATAGTTCTTTCTGTAGTGACCTTTTTTGTTTGCTTTTGTGTGAATAATTGGCTCATGCGCCGCTATAGTACCTAGAATGTATGTGTGTGTATGATAAGTAATGGGATCCACTTTTATACAATAGTGTCTTTGTTCCTTAGAAGAAAAAGAGGGTTCGTCCTTGGACTCTACCCTAAGAGGCTGTTCAGGTACAATAAACGAGTGCACTCATGCTTGAATGGTAATAACCTAAAAAGGCACCGACTGTACCATATGAAAAGTTGGAAGTTGGGTTGCGAGGCCGAAGAAGAACCACTGATATCAGTAGATATTTAAGCTAGTGGTATAAATTCAAAATTGGTTTCAAACATTATTTGAGGTCATGTTTGGAGAGAGATAAAAATAATAAAATATGATGGAATGCAAGATGTATAGTTTGTGAGCATGTGTTGCAAGACCTATTAAAATTCAAAATTAATAACTTGTTATATTTGGATTTATTTTATAATTGTGATAAGAGAACACATAACATCAAAATATCATTATCTAATATCACATCTTAATCCAAAACCTTAAGACATTAATTTTATACATCTTTTCAATTATATATATCATTCTTAGCTCATTTCTTATCGATGTTGGATTTTTTATCGCTCACGCTAAAATTTACAACACTAATTTCTCTATATCAGTATCCTTGGATAAATATATAAAGTAACAACCAACTTTACTACTGGTTGCATACTTGAACATTACCACATCCTAGAACAAATTATTTTTATCGAAAAGGTAAATTTTTTTCTATATTTCTTCCATTTTCTTATAATCTTTGGCTCTTTGAAATATTTTATTGGGTATTAGATATGATTGCCGATCTTCGTGGTGCTTTCGGCCATATATGAAATTATGAATCAAAACTGAGTGAGAATAAGATCACTTTCTTGGGATACAAATCATTAATAAATAGTATGCTTTTCCTTAAAACTATGATGCCCTTCTGGAAGTTTAGTAAAACAAAATTTTATGAAAATACTCTCGAAGTTAGCACTTGAGCAAACGCTGTACGACTCAACGATATTTTATTATACAGATGTATCGTATAAGTTATCTTCAATCTATTTTCGTTAGTTATAACTTCGAGTTTATAAAAATGAGGCTATCCAAACGGGACCATATGTATCTATAATTTAACAAAAAAAAAAAAATTATTCTGAAGCGAATGAAGGGTTTTTTTATTTAGTGTTTTGTAATATAAAAGCATCAATCCTTTTACGTCTTTAGGAGGGGTACTTATGCCCGGAATGATTGCTTGGAGGCATAATGCACCACTATAATATGGAGCATAAAAGGCTAAAGTTATTCTTATTTGAGGGCAAATCGGATAAGTGAGCAAAGTTAAAAAAGGACGAAGAAGCAGAAGAATCATGCTAGAGATAAATGTTGAAAATCGTAGATGGTCAACAAGGTAGAAGAGGGGTTGAAAATTGTTTCAGAATTGCTCTTCAAGTTTATCTGTTTCTATTCAACTTGCACTCGTGTGCCTTTTTTAAATTATTCTTGAGAAATAAAAAAAATAAAAAACACAAAATAAAAAGTGATTATCCTTATTAATCCTTATTAGTTCGTTTTGCTGTTTGATTCTTGAACGAGATTGTCTAATCCAGGGGCCGAACTACTCACATGGGTACTTGGGAAGGGGCAATCACACCCCAAACCAAATTTCCATCTCTAATTACCACATCTAAGTTTTTCTTCTTCATATCAAATAAATGAAATTCACTTCGTCTCTCGAAATTTTAGATTGTATATATGTAAAGGAGGGAGAGTTCAATTTATGCTCCTATAAGAAACAATCTTATGCCCCTAATAATTTTATATAGAATATGATTTTTATTAATCAAATAATTAAATTATAACTATATGATATTTTTGTATAGAATTTAATAATAATAAAGATATAATCAAGTAAGTTTTTTTTTTAAATTTTTAGAAGTATATATTATGTTAATCTTAATATAAATAGATGAAATAATAAACAGTTATGAAACTGTAAAATTTTATAAATGCAACTTGTATAATAAAATCTCTCAATCTAACTGTAAATTTAATGACATAATTATCAACAAAAAACTAATCAATAATTTATAAATAGTTTTAACTTGCATTTGATAAAAATTCATTCCTCGTAGTGTAAATAAATATTTATCTAGGAGAACATTTAAAATTTTATATGTTTTTTTACCCAAAAAAATAAAAAATATATATGTTTGCCTCTGCAATGCGTATTAGAGCTACTTTGGGAAAAGATGCTACCTAGCCACTATTCGATGCAGAAATATCATTGATTGTTACGATTTTTTATTTTATTTTTCAGAATGAAATGATTCTGTATTTTCAAGACTGAATTGATTCTCCTTTTTCAGAATGAAATGATTTTTGGACCGATTCTCCTTTTTTTCCCCTTTCATAACACTTGCATGGTGAAAATGATCAGGATTCTTATGTAATCATAAGCTCTCTTATTTTCGTATTAGAGAAATTGTTTACTATATTTCTAGAACTTTTAAGAAATTGTCTTATTTAGAATTATCAGAAGATTAAAGAAAAACGATCCCACAGAGAACAATGTGCTGATGTTAATTATCAATTATTACTAAACAAAAAGAAAGAAAGTAAGAACGTACAAAGAATTAGTATATCCTGCATGCATAATTGCTTTTGATAATGCACTGCACCGAATGATTACATTGAAATAATGTAAATTTTTTTGGGACCTGACTTCAAATTAAGGTTTATTCGAAGCAGTTATCGGTCATTGGCCCATTGGTCTTTACTCATACTGTTATTAATACCATGGAATGTGATATCTCTAAGACCAGGTTTCTCTATTAGCTTAGTCACCAGGTCTGTGTTGTTCTAGTTCACCAACCATTTAATTGGGTCTAACCCGAAGGCCATAGAAGTTTTTGTAAGCCCTTCTTTTTGGGTCTTATGACCAATTTTAATAATTTAAATATTCAGAGGCTAGTTGTGGCAGGTTGTCCATTGTACATAGTACTATTAAGGGCCGCATTTCAATCCTGTCTCCTGTTTGAAAACGTAGCAAAGGAGGAAACGATGCTTTGTTGGGTGCAGGGACCAGTATAGCAGGTGGGAGAAGAACAAAGTTGTCACAAACTTGACTTATCCCCCGGTATCTGTGCCATGATCTATGAATAAATAAACTATTACACATTTAAGCAATTGTGAAATAAGTAAACAATTTTCAGGGACATTGGATTTGTGTCACTCCAATCGAAAATATTCTTCTCCATTGAAATTAGGGGTTATAGCAGTTGGGTGTGTGTATTGGGGGGTTTTAAAATCTGTTGAAGAGGACTCAACAATTGCAGAAAACTCTTTAAAAATCTCAAGATTTAAAACCAAAGAAGCTGGGCAGTGGGAAAAATCTCAAGCCTAGTGCACCACAAATGCACAAACTAGACACTAGTTAATCCAATCTTAATTATTTCTTTGAGTCGAGTTAGTTTTTCTCGGTCTCCCTACAAATTTCAACTATTTGAACCAACTAGGAGAGTAATCCGAAGTAAGAGACGGATTAAGGATGAAAATATTTAAACCCTTCTAAAAATGACATATGAAAATCGAACCGAAACTCTTTCTTTCCCACCTACTCAGCTCTCTTACTATTAAATAAACTATCACTTTTAACATTGCACACTGCTGCTACCAATTTGTGTTGACAATTTTAGCAAATTTTTTTTAATGCTTTTCTTCTTTCTAATTGCTTATTATTTCATGGTTCAGCAATTACGGCTGAAACAGTTATTGTTTCCAGTACCTCGGCATATATATATACATATTGCTAAGATATCACAAATACAGCTAGAATTTTATTCATTTATTTTTGGTACATAGAATACAGCTTGAATTTTAGGTAGTGCAAGCTTCTGATATAGCTGAAGTATATAGTACAATCGGTAGTGCTAAGCTAGGAATCTACTTGACAAGTGAAGCCAACACCCTGCGAGGTGGATTGAATGATCTTCGGGAATGAAGGACGGCAAAATTATCAAGCAAGAGAACGTCCCCTTTTTGCCAAGGAATGGCAACAGATTCCTCCTCCAAAATCTTGAGACAATCATAGACTACATCAGCATGTAATGGCTGGCCATCCCCAAAGGTGACAGCCTTAACAGGATCATTTCGTTCATCTTCCCACCCAATGTAAGCAGCCACCATGCTATTAAACCATATCTTGCGTTGTCTTTTCTCATCATACTTTACACCCGGGATTGGACCCATAATTGTTTTCACTCCTCCATCTTCCAACCATTCCAGCTTCATACCCAGTTTAGCAGCCCTGCAAATTATTCAAAGTGAGACCATTACCAAAGCATGAAGAATAAGAGCTACACATAAACTCACTGATCAAATATGCAACATTTTTTCTTCACATAAAAATAAAGAGAATCCTTTTAAAAAAGCAGAAACCTTTGCTCAGCGATGGCCTTATCGCTGGTCAAGAAGGTTGATTTCCAGCCACGGCCAATTGGAGATGAAGGGTTGTCGTCTTCCCCTAAAACCCTAATGTACAACAAACCATGTTCCTCTAATCTGTCCACAAAATCAGGGTACTTGTCCTTCATCCTGTTATACACAACATGGCTAAGAACAATTGGGGTTTCACCCCCACTCCCAGGTTCCACTTCACAGAAGAAAAACAATTTGGAAGGAAATTCAGGAACCTGTTCATAAACCCCAATTCAATTAAGATGTTCAGTTCAGACAACCTTAGTTACAGGAAATGATTGAGAATAGGGGGCGAATGATGGGAGTGAGACCTGGGCCATCTCATGGTGGAAGGGGATCTTCTGGTCAGGTGGGGACTCATTGGCTGTGAAGACACGACCAACAACGTTGGTGCGGGGTGCGGCGCCACCCACGTAGGGAAGCTCCTCGTAGCCGAATGCTTCGACGAAGTCGTTGAAATGGGATGGGGTGTTGAGAGGGAAACCCCTGAAAAGGACAGCACCGGATTTGAGAAGCAATGATTCGAGGAATGGTTTATGGGCTTTGATGGATTGCGTAAGAGGGATAGCAGCAGTTGCAGTTGCAGGAGGAGGAGAAGGAGACACCACAATAGGGAATCGAACTCCATTGAATAGCTTCTGCTCACCAACTTGGATTTCCACAAATGCCACTGCCATCCTCTCTCTCTCTCTCTCTCTCTCTCTCTCTCTCCCAAAATGTTTGAAATGTTAAATGTTCCTTCCCCGGACTCACCTGGACGGAAACTGCAACCAGGTTCACCAGATTGCAAAATGGGCTGTGGCCCATCCAACCAAAGCCCATGGGCTGATGTCATGAGCATATGCACTAATTATAAGCAAAGAACAAGAATTAATGGCAAGATTAGTATTCAGTTCATTGGAATTACTTGGGAAGCTGAAATAACAATGGACCAGTGGACCTGATTTATCTTCCTCTCTGTATTTGATTATTTCAACTGTTACCTTGTATTTTTTCCCTTTCCTTTCCTTCGTTGCCGAGTGCTGAGCTGTTTAACATTAGGGTTTTATTATTCTCCTTCAACATAAGATAAGTATCTTATGTTGTAGAGATAAAATGAGTGGGTCCCACCATTATAAGAAAAAAGAAAAAAAAGAAAAAAGTGAGGTGCGAAAATCGAAGTGAGAGAGTAAGAGAGAAGTAATCTTATGTAAAAGGAGAGTAACATTTTCCTTAACATTATCATCTGTGATGGGTGAATTCTAGTATGATTATTCAATTACACACGATTGAATATCTGGTAAACAATACTGGTTCATTTTATATATAAAAACAGACTCTCTTTTTTAGTACATATAACAGACTGTATTTTCTTGAGAGTCATTGAGTTTTTTAGTGTACTTTTTTCTTAAAAGTAACACATCATTTGATTTTTTAATTAATTATGCAAAATTTTCTTTTAATTTATATAATTTATATTTTACCTTACATTTAAAAATACTCATGTGATAATATAAAATTATTAATATAACTTCATCCATTAGCTTAAACTTTTAGGTTGAATTGGTTCTTTAAATAAAAATAATTAAATATTATAGAATTTCTTAGCACAAGTAGATTGAGTCTGATGCATTATCTATCATTCAAGTCCAATGGGCTTTGATGTGAACGGACGTGTTACAGAAATATAAAATCATTAATATACCCTCATCCAACAACATAAGTTTTTGTATTGAATTGATTCTTTATATATATATATCTATATATAGATATATATATATATATATATATATATATATATATATATTTTAATAGAACTAAATCAATATATTGAAATAAAAATAAAGAAAGACTACAAATGTCCAAACTTATAAAATTGTGTACCATTTCATGTATACATATTTATAAATTGAATAATATTAAAAATTCTTAAAAAATTATTCATAAAATTACATTTGTGTAAGGTTTAATTTTCTGATTGTGTAATAGTTAAATCATTGTTATAAAAATCGGGTCGACCCGAAAATCGATGAACTAGTTATATAACCGGTCTGATTTTCATGTTGGATCGATCATGTCATGGAACCGGTACGACACGACTGGTTTTTAAAAAGATCGGTTACCCAGTCAGTTCAACTGGTGACTCGGCCAGATTGAAAAAAAAATCTTGTTTATTCTCATCAATTGATACCTTTATTTTTTTCACTCACACTCAAATGATTTGTTTTATTTTGAAATATTTGAGTGCTCTATTATGTATTGACTTACCTATGTTATGTATCTATAACACTAATATTATCTTGATTATGATGTGTAATTTATTATTTTTCATATTAAAATATTTGAAATTGATATTATTTTTTACATGTATTTAAATATGTTTATAATTTTTTTAATATAAATTATAAATTTACATATACTTAACAACTCATGTGATTGAACCACTTATCCACTTATTGAATCACTAACCCACTTATTAAACCCGATAACCTATTATCTCGACCGACCGGCCAGGTTTTAATAAGATTGAGTTAAACTAAAAACAGACAAGTCTAGCACTATTCCTGAATCATATAGTGAAAAATCAATCATTTGTCATTTTGTTGTCTTTTAGTTTGTATAATGAGCAATTTTTTTTTGTGAATTGAGAAATATTAGGAACACATTTATTTTTAAATATTCTTGTTAAATAATTTAAATAAATATTGATTTCACTTAATAAGATAAAGAAATTAGAAAAATATCCAAAATTATATTACTCTCATTTATGTCGACGTCTTTGCATAAGTTTCATTTCATATTAAGATACTTTGCTTAAACCCTGTACTTCAGTCTCTCTCTTTCTCTGTAATTGTAAATTCTAAAACCCTCGATACTCTCTCTCTCTTCATCGACCATGGCGGAACCCACTCAATTGACTCGCCACATTGAGTCATACATCGATTCCTCTTCTACTTCTACTCCCACTCACCAGGTTCGATCCCTCCCTCGATTCGTTCGTGGATAGTTCTAATTCCTAATCATTTTTACTTACCTGCTATTTGAACTAAACAACAGTTTTCCCCTTCTGTATTGCACTGTTTCTCTACATGCTTGCTTTGGTAATCATGCTTATGCACTACAGGCTGCAAGTTTGGACGCAATTGGATGTCTCGTAATCACTGATGCCTTAACTCTAGAAGCACTGGCACGTTTCCCCTTGTCTCTTCGTCCTTTCTTCCTTTAAAAACAAAATAAACAAGAGATTTTCATGTATCTGCTTAATTTGTGTCTTTTTCTAGACTTGACTCGTTTTTACTGTTCCAAAATTTAGGTGAGAGAATTGGATATGTATTTGACCACAACAGATAACGTTATTCGTGCAAGAGGTGCATTTTCTTTATTTTGAAGCTAGCATAGCATGTATTACATAAAGCAATCTCTGTCAAATCATGAATGAGAGAACAAATAAAAAATTGTGGTGAATTAGATTTTGGTAGGAGGTATTGTAGACTGATCACCACCACACAATATATATATATATATATATATATATAGAGAGAGAGAGAGAGAGAGAGAGAGAGAGATAGAGAGAGAGAGAGAGAGAGAGAGAGAGAGAATGGGTACGTACGGGCAGATATGTTCTCTACAAATGCATACTGATATCATTCGCCTGCATATTCATATATTGATGTAAGTTTAATGGTGTAAGTTTAATGCCTGAATGTGTATTGGAAAAAATTCTTCAGGAATACTTCTTCTAGCGGAGGTGCTTACTCGTATCGAATCAAAACCACTTGCCAGTGCAACTATACATAGCTTGGTTGGGTTCTTCAAGGACAGACTGGTCTGTATGAGTATTTCTTCTGCTACTTTACTTACTTTTTTAAGTTCTTGGTTTGAGAATTTTCTAAAC
The DNA here is from genome assembly GCF_033153095.1 of Gastrolobium bilobum. Classification (NCBI taxonomy): domain Eukaryota; kingdom Viridiplantae; phylum Streptophyta; class Magnoliopsida; order Fabales; family Fabaceae; genus Gastrolobium; species Gastrolobium bilobum. Next base: position 222,201 of record NW_026896998.1, on the reverse strand, counting down.
TTTTATTCTAGTTTGATTCTGTCAATGGCTTTTTTATTCCATCTGTTTATTCCTGCAATTCCTTTTCCATCTATATTGCCATATCATGGGGATTTCATTTGTCGTTCAAAGCTTGATTGGGTTGAGTTGATTTTATGAAATGCTTGTGCTTGAGTCTTGAGCACTGCTGATTGAACAGGATCGTTTTGCTTTTTGACTTTACAAAAAAGTGTTATGATTGGTGATCAATGATCTCCTTAATGATATCTATTTTTCTCATGATATTTTCTAATAATATAAATGATATAATATTATTTATACTCAGGCAGATTGGAGAGCAGTACGAGGTGCACTTGTGGGTTGCTTGGCACTGATAAGGAGAAAAAGTGTTGTGGGTATGGTTACTGATAGTGATGCCAAAGCCATTGCTCAATCTTTTTTACAAAACTTGCAAGTTCAATCTTTAGGACAGTATGACAGGAAGGTAAATTATTTTTACAGCCACAATAAATGTATGCTTCTGCTGTATAAAGTAGAATTTCCAAAATCAGAAAAGGCTTTAAATTTTTCTGAGGGAAAGAAAGTTCCAGAAAAAAACTCTCGTTAAAAGTAAAAATAACCACTTGAAGTCATTATATACTGGCTTAAACTTTCTTAACCAATCAGTCTTGAGTGTTTATTGTTCCTTTATGGTAAATATTTTTATCAGGAGTTCTTCTGTAATTCTACCCTTTTTTGACTTCATGTAAGCTGTATTTGCTAAACCTCTCACCTTCTCTTCCTTTGTTTCAACACTGCAGCTATGCTTTGAACTGCTTGATTGCCTGCTAGAACGCTACTCCGATGTGGTTGCTCCACTGGTAGTCCAAGCTTCCCTAAACTTCAGCATAGCAATGAATAAAGGAAAAAGAAAACAAAATTCCTGAACATACTATCATTCTATTTGATGTTATATCGTAATTTAAAATGTATCTTTGGATCTGCCTTTTGTCTAACTCATAAACATTCCCCTTTCCTTTCTGCTGCCACTTCCCTGTACATACAATACATAACCAGAAAGTTTCTTAGGTACAGTTTTTACTGAAGACAGCATAGATATGAATATAAGTTGGACATAGATAGCTTATTGATTAGTGTTGTGGCATCTTATATTTTTTCACCATGAATATATAATTATATGTCATATAAATTATCAATGTTGAGTAGAATATCTTATCCTCATGTTTGGTTGTACTTCCCTTTTCTTTGCTTTAATTGTTTATAGCAAATCAGATCAGTTTCCATTTATTTGCGTTTAGTTGCATGTATCTACTTCCTACTTCCAAATGTTTTATTACAATCCCATTTTGTTATACAAAAACTATTTTTCATGATTGAATATCAGTTGGTATGTTTTTTAAATGTGGATCCTTTGTAAAGTTAATGGACTTTTTATGCAGTATTTAAAAATAAGAGTGTATCTTTCTTGTTTTGCTTAAATTGGGGCATAGATTTTGGAATTTGTTCAATCTATTGTTTTTTAATATACAAAGAAGTATTATTAGGGATATAAAAATAGTGAAGTACAAGTGCAGAGGATAAGATATCCAACTAAAAAGAACAAACATATGGAGGCCAATGTATGACTTACATTCTGTAATCCCAAATATGTAATCTATGTAAGCTAGTTTTTACTCCATAATTATTGAAAATACTTTATCATTCAAATTTGCTGCTGATATTTCTCTTTATGACACCTATGGTCTCATTTTTAATCATATAATACATTGATTCTTGACTCTCTTGTAGGGGGAGGACCTTATTTATGGAATTTGTGAAGCCATGGATTCAGAAAAGGATCCAGAATGTTTAATGCTCGCTTTTCATATTGTTGAGTTTTTGGCACGATTATATCCTAATCCATCTGGTCTCCTTGCAAGCTTTGCTAGTGATCTTTTCGATATTTTAGAACCGTACTTTCCCATTCACTTTACGCATGTAAGATTAATCTGTCGCACATATTTCTCCATTGAACTTCTCCATTTATGAATACTGATTTCTATACATCACTTGAGCATGTATGCTTGAGACACTAAGGATATGCTTGGTATGAATGTATGTGGACCTGTTTTGGCCTATGTGGCTATGTCATATTATATTGATGCTGGGACATTGTGACAAGAGGAATATTTTCTTTGTAAATATTCATTCTGACTTTTTGTTATTTTTTTGTATTGTTTGTTTCCTTACCAGCCAATTGGTGGGGATGCTCATGTGCAAAGAGATGACCTGTCCAGGGCTTTGATGGTATGTGGAACTTTCATTCAGACTTTGTGGTGATTTGCTTTCAGTGGTTGTATTTTCTTATAGTTAGTTATTTAGTCTTTGATGTGAACCTCTGGAATTTTAAACTTTTAATTTATTTATTTTTTTGGAAAACTTATACTCAATTTTAATTCTCTCTCTGCCTCTCACCTTTTTTTTAAAAAAAAAAAAAATTGTCTCTCTAAAATTTCTGGATTTTATGCTAAGATTCGGGATTATAAAATTGAAGGTTAGAGTGGAATGGTTTTATGGTTTTCTTTTCTCTTCCTTTCTCTTTGAAGATAGACCACAGTTTTACTGATAACTTCACAAGGCTCTGGAGATAAACATCAGAAATTGGAGGTGTTCAAGTAAAATGCTTTTCTATTTTTAAAGGCAAATATCCCTAATAATTAAGAATTAGTGGCCTTAAATCTCTTACAATGTTGTATATCTTGCTTGTAAAAACTGGCTGAGTATATGTTATTTCGGTTGTGTTTTATAGAACTCTATTATGAGCTAATTATTTTACTTTTCTGCAGTCTGCATTCTCTTCTACACCTCTTTTTGAGCCATTTGTCATTCCTCTGCTTCTTGAGAAACTTTCTTCTTCGCTAAATTCAGCAAAGGTTGGTATTAATAGAATATCATTTCTATCTTTTGTGCTAAATATCTGTTCAATCACTTTTGTACTTTTCTTTTTTTATTAACTTAACCATTCATATTTCTCTGTGTGTTGGTTTTCTTTGAATTCAGATTGATTCCTTAAAATATCTTAGAGCGTGCTGCTGCAAGTATGGAGCAGAAAGAATTGCAAAACATGCTAAGACTATTTGGTCTTCATTAAAAGACACCATATATAATTATTTGGAGGAGCCAGATTTTTCTTTTGCTCTAGCTTCTGTAGATGGTATTGACTTCCCAAAGAATGAATTTGTAATAGAGGCTCTGTCCCTCCTTCAGCAGCTTATCATGCAAAATAGCAGTTTGTTAGTTAGCTTGATAATTGATGATGAGGATGTCAATGTTATTTTCAACATCATCGCCTCCTATGAGATATACGATGCTATTCCTGTGCAAGAAAAGAAGAAACTACATGCTATCGGTCGCATTCTCTATATTACTGCCAAGACTTCCGTTTCTTCTTGCAACACCGTGTTTCATAGTCTTTTCTCCCGAATAATGGATAATTTGGGATTTTCTGTTAGTAATATTGATAGCTCGCCAAATGGTGATATTTTTCCCTCTCAGAAAGTGAAGTCTGGATTCCTTTATCTCTGCATTGAACTGCTTGCAGGATGCAGGGAACTGATTGTTGCATCTGAGGAACAAGCTCTGCAGTATGTTTTCGAGCATGAGACATTTTGCACTATGCTTCATAGTTTTTCAACTCCATTATCTAATGCCTTTGGTTCAGTCTTGGCAGTAAGTGCTGACATATGCCCCCTTGATCGAGATGTATACATTGGAGGTGATGCTCTTTATCTATCCGAGTATAACATTTTTATCTAAATACTCAGTCTTTGTTTCTTTTCCAGAATTTTGATCGTATTTTTTTCAGTGTTACTCTTCTTAAGTAGCTCATCCATGAGAAATGTGTCATGAACTTGTGGTGTATTTATTTATTTTGATAAAAGATGAAAACTTTTTAGAAAGAAGGGGAATAAAGCACATTTGGGGAGGATAAGAAATCTTTCTATTAGAGAAAAGAAAAAGGGAAACAATAAGGCAAAGCGGTTCAAAAATGCAGCAAAGTGTTCCAATCTGCAGAAATGCCCACAGGTCTAAGTGAAGCCATAAACACAACCCTATACCATAACAAATCTAAGGTGAAAGTGACAATTTTGAAAAACAGAAGCATTCCTTTCCAACCAAATAATTGTAATTTGCCCAGAGACTTGAAACTAAAGCCACCTTAGGTGTATAAAGTCAGATTACTGGTTCTGAAGGGAACTGCTAAACTAAAACTATCTTGTTGCATTTCTGTAGACTATAATTAGTTTAAATGATTAATCAGAATTTAGAACAAATTTATTCAAATGACTTTTGGGAGCTCGGGATTTATGTTTTCGTATGAAATGCATGACTACGCAAGGTTCACACTTTACATGCATTTACTACAATTTATATCATGATGCACATTATGTTTATTTGATTCACTACCTTGTGAATTTATTATTATATCTGCACATTGCTGATTCCTTTTTTGCTTTTGGTACGATATGCAGTGAAGGGTTTGCAGTTACTGGCTATGTTTCGTTTAGATGTTTTTCCCATACCAAAATCAATATTTGAGAATATTTTGAGGAAGTTCATGTCAATTATCATAGAGGATTTCAACAAAACAATATTATGGAAAGCAGCATTGAAAGCATTATTTCATATTGGCTCATTTGTTGAAAAGTTTCATGAGTCTGAAAAAGCTATGAGCTACAGGAGTTTTATTGTCGAAGAAATTGTGGAAATGCTGTCTCATGATGATATTACTCTGCCCTTTTCACTCAAAGTGGAAGCATTATCTGATATAGGCATGACTGGAATGAAAAATATGCTGACAATTCTTCAAGGGTTGGGAGGAGCTGTATTTGCTAATCTATCTGAGGTTCATGTATGTATATAACTCCAATACTCTATCTGCTTCTTTAAAAGCATCTTTGAATATGTTATTTTATTTTTTTCATTGGTTATTTTAAAATTTTTGCATGCTTTTAATTGGTTATTTACATGGTATCAGAGCCTTGTGTCCCGGGTTTGATCCTCACCACCCCCCACTTTCTCTTGTGGAATTTCTTAGCACAGGTAGGTGGACCTATGCATTGTCCACCCTTCTAGCCCGATGGGCTCTCGTGTGAGGGGGCGTGTTGAGATATATAAAACCATTAAAAAGTCCTCACCCACCAGCTTAAGCTTTTGGGTTGAATTGGTTATTTACACTTTTTATCCTTACAGTAGTATTGTGAGATTTACGTTTTTGAATGTGATTGTAACTTTCTGGCATTTGTTCATCTAGGTCCATAGAAATTTAAGGTCTTCTGAAACTGCTGTTCAGCTTTTGGAGTGCTTTTCTTGCAAGTTGCTTCCATGGTATTAAACTCTTCAGGACTTGTATATTAATTTCACTTTGCTGTGACTATTGAATTTTCTTCACTAAGATAAGAAAATACCTGATATTTTGTATTAGAAATAAGGAAGGATGGACTAATAGCTCTTTCAGTTTATCAACTGTTGTTTCCAATGCATTGCTGTTCTCTATGCACAAGGAGCATGGAGGATTTGTACCTTCTGATATAGTTTTAATTAAATCTGGGCAGGATCCATGAAAATGGAGGTTCAGAGGAGTTTGTTGTGCAATTTGCTGTGGATATTTGGAGCCAAGCAGGAAATTGCATGGACTTCATAGTCCAATTTGAGGAAAAGGTTTATATAATTGTGACCCTCGTAATTAATCGTCCTTAATTATTTTGTGATTTTATCTAAAGTCCCGTACTCATTATTATATACATGCAACTAAATAAACAATTCAAGCAGTAACGGTGATTTTTCCTGCTTGTACTTCAGGGTCTTCTTGATGCAATAATGAAAGTGATGAAACTTTCTGTTGGGAGTTGCTCTGTGGAGAGCCAAAATATTATAATTCAAAAAGCTTACAGTATACTATCAGCACATACTAACTTTCAGCTTAATGAAGTGGAAAGATTACCACTAACTCCTGTAAAATATGACATTCCCCCTAGAGATGAAGCGATACTTTCATTATTTGCTTCAGTAGTTATTGCAGTTTGCCCCAAAACACACATTCCAAATATAAAAGTACTTCTGCATCTGTTTATAATAACCCTCCTCAGGGGTGTTGTTCCAGCTGCACAGGCCTTGGGTTCTATGATTAACAAATTCATTTCAAAACCCAATGGTGCAGTTGACATTACCTTGGAAGAAGCTCTGGATGTTATATTCAACACAAAAATATGCTTTTCTAGTACTGATATGTTGCGGAGATTTAATGGAATAAGTAATGGGAGTGAAATGGTTCTTACTGATTTGTGCCTGGGCATTGCAAATGATAGATTGCTTCAGATCAATGCCATTTGTGGGCTCTCTTGGATTGGAAAAGGTTTGCTTCTGCGTGGTCATGAAAAGATTAAAGACATCACTATGATTCTTATCGAGTGCTTAATATCAGGCACAAATAATGCCTTGCCTTTGATCCAAGATTCACTTGAAAATGCTGAAGAGCAGAATTGGGATCCTTTGGCAATGAAATGTGCTGCTGATGCTTTTCATGTTCTTATGAGTGATTCTGAAGTTTGTTTGAACAGAAAATTCCATGCCATAATACGGCCTCTATATAAGCAGCGGTTTTTCTCTTCTATAATGCCTATGTTTCAACAGTTGATCACAAAATCTCATTCTTCGTTCTCCAGGTAGATGTACTGTTCTCTCTCAAAATAAAAACTATTTTTCCTCCCAGTGGCATTTGTGAGTAGCTCACTTTTTAATATTTTGATGCCTTATTGACTAGAATTGGGTGCAAGGTCCCCCATATACATACAAACACCACAGTATTGCCAAATTGTCATTGAGTTGTTTTGACTTGGAGTTTGCCTTTGCATCTTCTACCTTCTTCCTACAAATGTCTAAACTGCTGATTTGTACAATCTCAGATCTTTTTTGTATCGAGCTTTTGCACATATCATGTCTGATACCCCACTTATTGTTATACTGAGTGAAGCTAAAAAGGTTAGTTTGAGAAATTATAAACTATCATTAATTACACATAATATATTTGCAGGATTTTAATTATTTCTTTTTTTTATCTAAAAGTTATGTATTTGTTTTTCTTGATCAACTACTTTTATTACAGTAAGTTCCTTGGCATATTTTGCAGCTCATACCAGTTCTACTGGATTGCTTGACCATGTTGACAGAAGATATCCAAGATAAAGATATCTTGTATAGTCTCTTGCTAGTTTTATCTGGGATATTGACTGAGAAAAATGGTAATTGCAATGCTTATAGTATTTAATGTTGTCTTATCTGAACTTTTAGGGTCAAGATATGGGCATATAGCTTGGTGTAAATTTCAAGTTATCTACTGTGATTCAATTTACTTTCTATTTTTGTTTCTTTTTATGATTTCCTCATGTGAAAGAAATTGGGTTGTTAGAAAGATCAAATGTCATTGTTAATAAGAATTTTCACCAAGACCTTGATATTAGCCATTGCACCTATTTCTAGATTCTGGTGCAATATCTGGTATTTGCAAATACTAGTGTCTGCATGTTCCTTGCCGATGCACTTGGTGCTTGTTTATAGCTTCTGGTTGTGTTTTCACAAAGAAAGTATTACCATGCCACTCGCAATTGTGTTGGGGATGAAGCTGATGATGATAATGTAATCATAGGCAAGAATAATGAATGACCTGTTAATGCTTTCTTATATAAGCTATGTACGTTCTTGCAGAGCAAGAAGCTGTAGCTGACAATGCACATATTATCATCAATTGCCTGATTAAGCTTGTGGACTACCCTCATAAGACGGTATCAGATTTTCCCTATGCAAGTTATTTGCTGACTCGTTGTGTTATAAAGTGACCTTATTGCCTGTTAGACATGTTTGCAGTTCTGAACCACATTAGGGCCAGCAGGAGAGGCCTGAACTCCTGGTCGCAAGTTATTTTTTGCTATGGCTTAGATAGATGAAGTCTTGGTTCAAAGACAAGCTGACTCAAAAAAGCTTACTTTCTCATACTAATTTATTACTTGGCAAAGGGTTTCTGCTCAAGAATTCTTGCTAAAACCCTTAGACCCCTCTTTTCACCTTGTTGCCATCTTATTGTCTAGATGGGTCGAAGTCAACGATGATGTTAATGGTGGATTTCTCTGTCTCCTTTTGCAGCTTGTTCGAGAGACAGCTATTCAATGTCTTGTTGCCTTGTCTGAGCTGCCCCATGCGCGTATCTATCCTACGAGAACACAGGTTTGTCAAGCTTTTAGCTTGAAGGGATGATTATTTGCTCTAGACAAATATTCTCTTCGGTCCTTACTATTATAACGTAAATAGTGCTCAGTGCTTGGAATCAAGTGTTGACCTCTTTTTTTTTGCATTTTCGTTTTTGGTACATGGGGATTAAATGTTCTTCATATTGATTATATTAGGTACTACGAGCAATATCGAAGTCTCTTAATGATACAAAGAGAGCTGTTCGCCATGAAGCTGTCAAATGTCGGCAAGCATGGTTGGTACACTTTAATTTTCTGAAATTTGTACAATAACTGTGATGATGTTTCTTTTACTTATCTTTGGTCGACCATTTATAGGGCGTCAATTGCATCCAGGAGTCTTCATTTCTGAAGTTCAAAACTAACTTCCGAAGCTACTGGATACGCCTTTGAACATTGTTTTTTTCTAGTTGAGATTCTTTCACCAAAAGAAAAATCTGAATTTTCAAAATGGTGGATGATATTACTTGTAAATACCGAAGATTGTTAATCTTATCTGCGCTGACATTAATGTAACCGTCGGTTGAAACATGGTTTGTTTCTTGGGAGTGTGTATGATAGATGGAAGAAAGAGAGTAAATGAGTAACGTCTGAAGAGAAATGCTGACTAAGTGACTAGTCATTTGCTATAATGACATTTCTTCACGAGAGAATATAGCACTCGTCCAGATGAAACTGCGTTTTTTGTTATTAAAATACAGTTGTGCGCGTCTTTTTTGAACTAATGCGGTATGTTCATGATCTGCTGTTGGAATTGTGACCAGGGCTAAAATAAGCCGCCAGAGGTATCAACGATGGTGGCATGTTGAGATAACCACTGGTAATTTAACTTCGAGATAAAAGTAAAGAATAGTTTTAGCATTGACCATGGATAGCCATTCAATTTTATGACTATCAGCTCTTGCGCTACTGTTTACGGAAGTTTATTACAACTGGAGCAAACTTTTCCTGTCCTTCAAGTAGTAGAATGATTTCATATGCCAAAAAAACAACTCCTTGGAACGAAACCCAAGCCGATATGATAGGTACCAACGATTCTTACGGGCAATCTATCATCCAACTCATTTCTTATTAGGAATCACTTGATGGGTCACCAACCAATACACGGACAAAATGGAATGATGGCAATTTCATTGATTAGTAAATAAAAGCATATTCAGTACAACGCCTCGATTCCATTTAGTTTGACATGCTCTTAACATTTCCTTATTTCTCAGTACTTTCTTTAATGGTATAGAGAGGAAAAACCTGTATTGATTTTATAAACAGCCTACAAAAATATGGGTTGAAATGGGCACACAAAAATATGGCATCAATCATTGCTTTTTCTTCATTGAAGCACCTAGGCCACTCCAAATTCAGCTACCTGATACCAACAATCCAACCATAATTTCATAGGGAAAATTTGCTTTGAGGCAGAGTATTTGCATCAAAGAATCAATCAGACATTTCATCTTCCGCTCCACTAGACTGATAATTATCCTGGTGCGCTGCAACTCTATATTGCTCTTCCATATCATCATCGATTTCTATACCCACTCTCTTTGAAGAACTTCCCTTTGTATTTGTATAAACCTTTAAAGCATAAAAAATGTTAAAGGAATTAATTTCATAAATTCAAATGCCACAAGTTTACAACTAAATCAGTGTCATACCCCAGACTCCTTCAGCTCAATTGCAGCAACGCTTGACCTCTGCCTTACAGTTACTCTTGAAGGTACTGGAAACTGTTCAACCTCATCACCAGATCTTCCCTCTTTAGCTCTCTTTTTTCTTAAAACAAGTTTTGTTGGAAGAGGCTGCATATCAAATTAAGAAGTTGACAGAGTAATAAAAAAACTATGTGCCAGGCACGGTCAGTGTATTGGTTGTGGAAGACATAGATATTGTTGCCGGGAAATACCAAATAGCGTGCCTCTGACTCATCAAACGACACTAAGTATGTTGTAGGGTCATCTGCATCATCACCCCGAACCTATTAAGGTGGAAAATTAAAACTGTCAAAATAATGTTAAAAAGGGGAATTGTTTAGAATGCATTTATTTAACAATAAAAAGGTTAAAGAATTGAAATTAACTACAGGAATTTATAATAAAATCATGATGTATTTAGTTAACATTGAACGTTTAAACTCTTGCCACATACATCCCAATGATACTCGCGAACCCAAGAATACGAGACTTCTTCATTTTCATCATATATATCCTTTGACAGCTGTCATCACAAAGTTCAGATAAATCCAATAGTTAATCACACAGAATTATTTCCAATTAATTGTGTTTCAAAACTGAAATGCAGATTTAAATTTGACGCAGGGTCACATCTACCTCTCCAGGTGCCGGCACCATATATGCCAAAAATTTCTCAGGATTTAAAGGATCTGAGCTTGATGCAACATAACTTTTCATGATAGCCTGAAGGCAGCAAATAGATAGTTGTAAGACAAAAAGAAATTTGAGTTGATAGTTACTCCTGCGTATATATATTTGACTTAAGATTATGTGGAATGAATATCTTCATCCTTGAACCAAAAGCTTACCCTTGATTCAAGGGCATCACGAACAGATTTGTCCACCTTAGTGTACACTTCCGAATCAGCTGTAGGAGCATTATCAAATGCTGCAACAACAAACTGATCACCATACCTGCCAAGTCGGATAACAAAAGGCAGCTTAATTAAATATGACTGTCAGCAGTACGAAGCCTTTATGTACAAATAATAATAATAATAATAATGAATAATGATAATAACAATTGGCTGATTAATAAAGTACAGCAGGGTAAATAATACTTTGGCTAATGAGAAGCATATATGGTGCCATACCTATCAAAATCAGGCAGCAGAGGAAGAACCTCAACAGGATCCAAATCTTTTTTAGTTGCATGAACAGGGCGTGATTTAGCTGCTTCAAATGATGCTTCTATTTCCTTGATTTGTCTTTCCCTAAAATAGATCATTCGATTGAAGTTAGAGGATATTAATTGCTATCACATACTAATTTAACTGTAAAGAATTGACTTTAGATGGACAAGGTGGTACATAACGTACCTATTGTTATGATTTTCCAAAATGTTGCGGCCTCCCTTCATCTCTCTCAGTTCCTTTGCTTGTTTTTCAGTTAAAGACTACAATATGTTCATAAGTTATTGCTTGTGGAAAGAGTACTGCAACGTTATATTGACATAAAATGTCTAATACCTAATACCTGTTTTGTTGATTCCATGCTCAGCGGAGATATATATTGTGTTTTGACAAGCCAAGCAACACCTTTATCAGTAGGCCTTTCTTTTCTTTTTATGCCATCTTTTTTTATAGGAGTTAATGCTTCATCATCTCGCAACAATTCTTCATCTTCTGGATCAAGAGGTGGCCTGACACTGGGAGGACTGTAAGAGAAGGAAAAAAATTCATAAGACCTACTCATTCAGCATAAATCATTTAATCAAAATTATTAAAGGAGATGAGGACAATACTTGTATACACTGAGATCAAGCAGGTCCAGAGGTATTCCAAGATCTGGTTCCACAAAAAGTTTGGGTTTGTACATTTTCTCCAGAGATGTAATTGTATATTTTGCATATCTGCAATGTGATCATGAAATTACCAAAGTGTGTGCACACACACACAAAAGCAAAGTTAAACTATTAATTTTAAAATCGTGATTGAAATATTATTTTCCAATAAAATCAATTATCAATTTAAGGGTAAGAAAAGTATGTCCTAACCATCAAATCTTGCATAACTGGTCAATATTGAAAGACTAACTAATGTGACATTTTAATGTGGTCAACTGACAATCAAATGGCCTTAAACCTTAACCTTTATACAAAAAACTAATGGTCAGGAACCCCTTGTCTCACTTGGGATACACCCTATCTATGTTAGCGTAAGTTCATAATACATTGAATTACTTGATGGCATATCTCATCCAATCCCATAATTATACATCCAGTCTAAAACGTACTATTAATCCATTATATGTTTACCAGCTCTCTCAGCAAAGTGTCAGTTTTCCTCTTCATCTCCCTACACCATGAACATTTATCACTTACCAAAATGATGGAGTTAATCAATGACACTATTGACTACCCTATCATGTGGATAGATACTTATTGGTACCTACGTACTAATATAAATGAGAGAATAAGTCTACATACTGATCTTTATCTTTCTTGAACGCCATAAGCTTGGGCTGTGCACTTGGATCTGGAAGTTCATTCCGGAATCTTAAATGAGAACATGAATAAAAATACATCAGATACTGGAAGAAAACAACAGAAAATCACTAGTCGAAAACATCCATAGCAATAATTTCATTTTCCTGCATTACGAGACATTACTAACACTGATGAAGTCACAACCTAATTCAAAACACATAATAAAAGAGAGGACTTAAAAGCCAATAAAATCAAACATCATTTGTAACTGGAATCTCCATACAGATGAACAAATCCTGTAGGCAAAGAGAGCAATATCCAGTGCAACGCAAAAAGAAGAATTAACAACTATTATTAATAAACTATGATTATTTAATAAAACGTAAAAACCAAAAATGATCTCAACATACTCACTTGAGCTTGCACAGAAACGTGGTGGGCTTTTTCAATCTATTCTCAATCCTCTCACCGCTCAATAAGGGAGTAGTTCTCCTTTCTCCCATGTGCGACCCAATAACTGAACCATGCCCCTTCCCAGATGATAGCATCTGAGTCTTTTGCAGAACAGTGTTCTGGGATTCCTTCAGATGCTGCCTATGCTTTTCTTCTTGCCTGTGCTTCTCAAATTCTCTCTTTTTTCTTAACCTCTTTTCTTCCTCTGTCTCAGTCCTCCCTGGAGGCTCATTTGATTTCTTCATAGACATTGGAGGAACAGCAGGCTTCTGTTGTTTATTAGGATCCCCATGATTGGAATGTTCATGCTCACGTCTAACAGATGTTGAAACCTCCTTCAACTGCCCTTTATTGCGATCAAGCAATCGCCTTTCGTCATTGTTTTGACTTTGTGGAGGAGCTGAAGCAGGAGGTGGTGGACTTGGGGGAGGTGGAGGGGGGATAGAAGAACTAGGCGGCGGCGAAGAAGGAGGTGGAGGAGGTGGCTGCATTGGCTGCTGGCTATACTGAGAGTAGTGATTAGAAGGATAATACAATGGAGCATGAGGAGGGTGCAAGTTCTGTTGAGACATTGGAGGTGGTGGTGGAGCAGGGTATGAATTTTCAGGTGGTGGTGGTGGTGGTGCAAATGGATACTGCTGATAATGGTGGGAAGTTGATGATCCATATCCAGCGTGATGGTGAGTAGAATTTGAAGGCATTTGGTGGAATGAAGTAGATGGAGCTGAAGACACAGTTCCATCTCCTCCACCATAATTCCAATTCTGATGATTCCCAAGTTGTTGGGGAGGTGCAATAGGGTTTTGACTAAACGATGATTGTGGAGCAAAAGGCCTGTAAGAGGCCATTCCCGTTTCACAACTCAAGATCCACTAAAACAAACTCAAATTCAATTATAAGATTAAGCAAATATTTCTAGGGTTACGTTCTTCTATTTGTTTTTCCCCAAATCTTCAAATTGAAGGTGGAATGAGCTAAACCCTAAATAATCAAAAGGGGAATCCAATCACTGGATTCCCAATCATGGGCTGTCACTCAAAATCAAAAAGCTCAAACCTTTATATATACCCAAATTCAAAAGTTGGCGCAGAATGTACACAAACCGTAGCCTAATAAGTTCGAGTGTTATAGCACGTAACAGAGATCGGAGAGTGAAACCAGAGGAGGTGGAGAAGCAGATGATATATAACACACGACCTTGTGCTGTGCTTTTGGGGTGTACTAAGATTTGTTTCTCAATTGTTATTTTGGTGCTTATATTATAAAACATGTGATGTTCTGCTGTCTTTTGGTCTCGTTACATCATCAATTTAGTGTGTAAGAAAGTAAAAATTTACTAATTAATTAAAGGGTTATGTTTATCTCTTTTTACATGAGATAAACAATTTTTTTATACATAAAAAAAAGTTGGGTCTCACCACTTTTTTTTTCTCTTCATCTACCTGTCGATCTGTGGCGGAGCCGGCCCAAAAATTTAGGTAGTGCCAAAAACTTTGACATATCAAATTATCAAAATATTTATCAGAATTACATAAATTTATCAGAAAAAAAAATTTAATATGAATTATAATATAGTTATCTAAATTATGTAGTAAATAAAATCACATAATATTGAAAATTCAATTGAAGTCGTTGATTATATATCAAAGCAAATATATAAAAATACACTAACTTTTTCGGTAAATATTTCAAACATAAAATTTCACTTTTCTCCCACAACATAATAAGTAATGAACCAAACGTTATCCTAAGGATATGAAAATACACAAATATAATAATTATATGTATAATAAGCATTGTTCTTCGTCTCCTCTTTCATTATCTCTATTCCTTAAATTTTCAATATCTCACGTTAGAGAACATCGCACTTGTTTGCAACAACAGCCATAAGCATGATGAAAAGTTCTCACATTTGGGAATTAGGTTTTTGACTATTCTTTGTGTGTGCAATAACTCAAAACACAATAGTTCAATGGACCTTTATATTCCATAATTATAGTCCTGATGTTATTCATTTGGTTTCATGATTGTTACTTTCAAGGGTTAAGTATTAGTATCCTTTTAGTTTTTAACATTATGTCTTACCGGTAAGAAATAGTTATAACATGAAAAAATATTTTTTTCTCTCTCCACGTCAACTGAAGTGACCAAGTAAATAGAAAAAAAGTAATTTTTCATATTATAACTATGTTTTATCGGTAAGATATAGTGTCACAAACTAAAAGGACAAACCTTTTTTCCTACTTTTAAATAAGTTTATTTGGTTTAGTTGGGCCTAAATTTTGAAATAGGTCAACTAATCATTTTTGTGATTAAATTTAGAAGTCTTTCTTTTTTAAAATAATAGAAGTAAGAATAAATAACATAACTGATTAGAATAAAGCAGGAAAAAAACAAAAATACAGGATAAAAAATAAAAAAAGATAAAATACAAAAATACCATACCATGCATGTTCCTTATTATTTGTTTGCATTTTGATGATTTGTTGTTACTTTGTATTGAGTATTTGATTTTCTATTTAGGTGATACTAAATTATAATTTTTACTTTAATTAATTATATAATAAGTAAAAAAAAAAAAAAACAAGCAAGTGTCAAGTCACCTGCTGGCTTGCATGTGGTTACGCCAGCCCATATCCTACTTAAGGCTCAGCGACTGAATAGTTTCCCAATTTGCGACTTTTTTCTCAATCCTTATTCTCTCCGCAACGCGTTACAGGATCATTGGTTGGGATTGCAAAGGTTTGTTTCTTTTTCTTTCTATGTTCTAACTTCTTCTTGTCTTGTCTTGCAGGGGTCTCGTGATGTGATGGCACTTTTTGGCGCCATTACGTTGCGAAAAAGCTTCGGGGTTCGATTTACTTTCTTGAAGTTTATTATTTGTGTTTGGATGTTTTCCTTGTGGTTTTGCGTCCATTCATGATCAATTTGACTAGAATTCGTTGACTGATCTTTCTCTATTTTGACTGCAGAATTATGTCTTGCGACAAAAATCGGATTTTGCACACTGGGTACGTGATCAACACAAAGATTGGTGTTGCGTTGGTATTTTACTGATAGATGCTATGAGGATGAAAAGGAAAGGAAGTGAGTGTGACGAGTCCTCGAAATTGACTGACATTTTTAGTTCTAATCATGGGTCTCCGTCGTCCAATTTTAAGACCCATTATTCGATGGAAGATTGTTCGAGGTTGAAGAAGAGGTGTAGAGAAAATACTAAGATAGACTCAGCTGGTTCCTACAAGAGTAGGGTGGCGGGTTTTGCCACTGCTCCTCCTTGTGGGACATTGTCTCTTATGACAGCGGGAAGAGGCCTAAAGAGGAAGATAGGTTGCATTGACGTGGCTACCCAGATGGGGAGGAAGAAGAAGATTGAAGATGATTATGTTACCGGGGTAACGATCGGGCAAGGAAAGTATGGATCTGTTTGGTTGTGTAGGTCTCTTGTTGGCGGCGCTGAGTATGCGTGTAAGACTCTGAAGAAAGGGGACGAGACTGTTTATAGGGAGGTGGAGATAATGCAGCACTTGTCTGGGCATCCTGGGGTTGTGACTCTGCTGGCAGTGTATGAGGAAGCTGATCGCTCTCATCTGGTGATGGAATTTTGCTCTGGGGGAAGACTTGTCGACCAGATGTTTAGGGAAGGCCCTGTTTCTGAACAACGGGCTGCTAATATACTTAAGGAAGTGATGTTGGTCATCAAGTATTGTCATGATATGGGAGATATATCAAGCCTGAGAATATTCTGCTTACGGCTTCGGGGGGAATAAAACTTGCTGATTTTGGCCTGGCCATGAGAATTTCTAAGGGTAATATGTTAAACCTGTTTGGATGATCTTTTTTTTTTGTTATCCTATGGTATATATATGTGCTAACTTCTATGAATAGAATCCTTACACAACTTGCCTTGTGTAAAATTCCATCCTAGTCATTCTGTTAATAAAAAATGTCTAGGCAAAATGCAAGTGTTTCTGCATTTTGTGTATTTCTTTCTTTTTGAGTGTATTTACGTTCTTTTTTCCTTTTTTTAATTTCCTATGACACCATAAGCAAAAAAAAAGTTTGAACAAGTTCATCATGATGAGCTTTCAACTGAATTGTACTTTACTAATGTTACCCTCTACATAGGAGTAAAAATTGGAGAGTTCAGATGGTTATCTCCCTTAAGTTTACTATGTTCAGTATTCAATTAAATTTGCTAGCGGTCTAAGAATAAGAGGTCCTAGAGAAAATGCTTATAATAGTTTGAAGCTAACCATTCCTACTCTAAGGTCACTTTGTTTAATTTTTAAGCATTTAAAAATATCAGTAATTCAATTGACATATACATAAATACACACACATAAGTAAAAGATACATACATAAATACATGAGTCATTTATGTTGTTTATGCATAGCCTTATTGTCTAGAAATTTGCATTGCAGGTCAGAACTTGACGGGTTTGGCTGGGAGCCCTACATATGTTGCACCAGAAGTGTTGTTGGGTAGATACTCTGAAAAGGTGGATATATGGAGTGCTGGAGTGCTCCTGCATGCTCTGTTGGTTGGTGTTCTTCCATTAAAAGGGGATTCACAAGAAGCAGTTTTTGAGGCTATTAAGAATTCCAAGCTAGATTTCCAAACCGGGACGTGGGAATCAATATCTAAACCTGCACGAGATCTTGTTGGGAGAATGCTGACAAGGGATATTTCAGCAAGGATAACAGCTGATGAAGTACTTAGTAAGTTTATGATAGATTATTAATGTTTTGTAGCGTGCTTTATCTCTCTTCCTCAATGATGAATACACCAAAGACTTGTTATATTTGGTCTGATTTTTGACTTTTTAATCTTGAAATAATTAAAATTAGAAATTTCCAAGTTTTGTTGAAAAGTATCTTTGCCTTTCACATGTATTCTTAATAATTAGAAGGACTGCCTTGTTTTATTAACAAGCTTTGCGGGTTCCTTGAGTGGCGGTTAACTGGTTATACCCTATTGTACATTGTTTTTGGTTGGGATAACAGTGGGAATCTGTTAATTCTCTCTTACTTTTGTTAGTTTTTATTATGTGTTCTTCTATGTGGTTGAGGCTCTCTTTTTCTCACTATGTTTTCAAACAGGAAATAAAATGACAGTACTTTTACGTTTTAAGAACTGTTCGATTGTTTGCATGTTAAATTAATATTATGTGGTTCAATTTTAGGACATCCATGGATATCTTTCTACACATAAAGTACATTGAAGATGCTGCCCGTTGAATCAAAGTTGAAGAACCAAAATGGAACAGCTTGCCACAACTTTGTTGCTGCACCTGAACCTAGGTTAGGAAGAAACAGGATGGATGATGGGTTCCTTAATGAGGTTTCAAGCCTTTCTTCATCATCTGAAAGTTGCAATTCAGAATATCATGATGTTTGTGTGTGGATTGATGCACTTGCCAAAGCAATTTCACATGTAAGGATATCTGAACCAAAGAGGAGCAAGTTGTGGGCAGGTCCAATTGATCAGCAAGGTTCATCTAACATGAAGGCTAACCTCTGTAAAGCATTTTGACCTACTAACAGTTTGATACCCCATAAACCAACGAAGTGTTATTGTCTAGATTTTGAAAAGTTATATGAAATAAAAAAAAAATATGATTTAGATATTCGAGTCAAAAGTTATGATTTTATGAAGTTTTACAGTAGAAAAACTACCTATGATAATGGAATTGTGTTATTTGACATAATCATGTAAGTGTCTCAAGAGGAATCACAACACTCACCTTAAAAAAAAATGTGAGCGCCCTAAGAGATCGTGACACTCAATGTCACTAGGAGTAGAAGACCCCTACAACACAAAACAATCCCTATGAATAAATATCAAATAATAAAATTAAGGGGTTTTAGTTTGTCCTTTAACATGACAAGAAAAAAAAATTTACACACACAACATTTTGTGGGGCTCGAACTTTTTAAAGCAGCAAAAAAAAAAAATTAAGCCACGCAAAACGAATCTCTATAACATTACACAATCAATTTTCCTACAACATAATTCTTATAAAACCCTAAAATTAAAGGGTTAAAGAGTTATCCTGAATATGATAATAGTAATAAGTATGATAACAGTCCAGTGGCGGAATCGGCCCAAAAATTTAGGCGGTGCCAAAAAATTTGACATATCAAATTATTAAAATATTTATGATAATTACACAAATCTATCACGAAAAATTTTTATTATGAATTCTAACATAATTATCTAAATTATGTACTAAATAATGTCGCATAATATTAAAAATTTAAATGAACAATTATCGTTGATTATATATCAAAGCAAACATATAAAAATGCATTAACCTTTTCGGTAAACATTTCAAACATAAGAATTTCACTTTCCTCCCACAATATAATAAGTAATGAACCAAACATTATCCTAAGATATGAAAACATACAAATATAATAATTATTTGTATAATAAGCATTGTTTTTCGTCTGCTCTTTCATTATTTTTATTCTTTAAATTTTCAATATCTCACGTTAGAGAACATCACACTTGTTTGCAACAGCCATGACCACGATGAAAAGTTCTCACATTTGGAAATTAGATTTTTGACTATTCTTTGTGTGTGCAATAACCCAAAACACAATAGTTCAATGTACCTTCGTATTCCATAATTATAGTCATGTTATTAATTTGGTTTCATGATTGTTACTTGCAAGGGTTAAGTGTTTGTCCTTTTGAATGATACAAATTGTGTCCTTTTAGTTTTTAACATTATGTCTTACCGGTAAGACATAGTTATAACATGAAAAATTATTTTTTCTCTCTCTCCAAGTCAGCTAAGTGACAGAGAAAATAGAAAAAAATTATTTTTCATATTATAACTATGTTTTATCGGTAAAATATAGTGTCAAAAACTAAAAGGGCACAACCTCATGTCCTTTAAAAAGACAAACCTTTTTTCCTACTTTTAAATGGGTTTATTTGGGCCCAAATTTTGAAATAAGTTAACTAATCATTTTTGTGATTAAGTTTAGAAGTCTTTCTTTTTTAAATAATAGGAGTAAGAATAAATAACATAACTGATTAGAATAAAGCAGTAAAAAACAAATATACAAGATAAAAAATAAAAAAAGGTAAAACACAAAAATAACCATACTATACATGTTTCTTATTATTTGTTTTCACTTAAATGGTTTGTTGTTACTTTGTATTGAGTATTTGATGTTCTATTTAATTAGGTGGTGTCAAATTATAATTTTTACTTTAATTATTTATAATTAATTATATAATAAGTAAAACAAGGCACCTGCTGGCTTGGCTTTGGCTCCGCCTCTGCACACTGTGGATCCTACTTATAATTTTATTTCTACAACATGATATAACTATTTTCCTATAACATAAGAAAAATATTTTCCTTAATTAAAAAGTAAAGTAGTTTTTGGTTATTCGGCACATTTCAAATTTTTAAAAAAAAATTGAATTATGATTTTTCTAAAATCTAAAATAAATTTAAGTAATGAAAACTATAGTTCTTTTGAAATTCAAAAAAAGACTCGTATTAATTCCTTAAAAGAATTAATATAAGTTTATTTTGAATTTTAGAAAAATCACAAATTCACTTTTTTTTCTAAATACTTGCCGACGACCAAAAGATATTTTATTTTTAATTAAAATAACATAAACAGTTAGAGATGATAGACATCAAACCAATTTCTTTTTTACTTACTTTTCTAAGTCAATTCAAAGGAAAATAGTAAAACTGAATAATAAAGTAGAAAGCACAAATGCGTAATTTACATCTTCAACAATCCATTTGGCTTTTACTTTTTTTTTTTAACTTTTCATGAAAGACAGTAGTAAAATTTAAATATACACCAAAATATTCTAATACTCGAATTGCATTATTTTTTAAATAAATGCACATTTAAATTATGTTATTTTATATTTAAAATAATAGTAAAAATATTATTTATAGTTTTTAAAAAGGAAAATTCTACAATTTAAATATATCAAGACATGATAGTATGTTGCATAAAAAAATATATAAGTTAAATTGTACCTAATACTAAAGGATTTTAAACCTCTAAATGAGAAACTTCTTTAGATTTTCCTTCTAATTGATGGTTTGCTTTGTTAAATCAATAAAAAGCTAAATTAAAAAATGGACTTCAATGTGATTTAATCTAATACAAAATTGTCAAAAACAAAATGAAAGTTGTTGATTGTCGTAAGAGTTCGCTTTTTCTACAGATACTGCAGATAAGTTATCTACAGTAAGTTCAATATGACGTCGTTTTAGGACGGATGATGTTTTTATAATTTAAATTTATTTCAGGAGTATAATAGTCTTTATATTTATAATTTTTTAAGACTTCAATACTAAAACAACGTCGTTTTGAAAATAAATACAGATAACTTATCTGCATTAACTGCAGAAACATTTTTCCCGTTTTGGATAATAATTTTGCTAAGATGATATCAAAGATTTGTCACATGAAATATTTTATTATTTTTCGCACGCATTGCACTAATATTTTGAGTACCGCGCAATTTTATCCAGATCTACACGTGTCCAGTTATCATTATCTATTTCTTTCTCCTCAGGCTAGAGCATAAACTGATGTCATGATTTTTATGGGCTATGCCCAAAAAGATGTGTTGTGATATTTTTATGCTACTTTTCGTCTATTTATTGATGAGCTTTATTAATTTCTATCAATAGGAGAGAAGATATTTTCTACCACTCTCTCAATTATGTGATGAGACCCACATAATTATAAATAAAAAAAACAAAGCTCAAAAATTGATGTCTCTATTAAAAAATAAACTCATCTCATGTGGCTGAATACTAATTTTTCTCTTTATTAATACGACAATATACAATTAAGTGGTAATACAAAAGTGTGCATTGATCGTAGATTAAAATTGAATTCTTCATGCTGTTGTGCTTCATTGGTTTTAGCACACAAGCATGCGTGTTCGAGTTTCTAGTTTAAGATTATAGAAAACTAAGAGGATTTGAATATGTTGTTATATTTAATGAAATGGCTGATAGCCAATATATACACAAGTCGGTTATACAGAATCAAGGAGGATCAACTAGAATAAAGTATACTGTTCAACAAACTATACATGGAATAATAACAAACTATTCTTGCTAAAAACTAGGACTTAGTTGCTAAAGGATAAGATCAAAGGTGATCTTCTCCTAACACGCCCCCTCAAGTTGGAGCATGAAGTGACGAAATGCCCAACTTGCTGCGAAGAAAACTGAATTGCTTCATGCCAAGCGGTTTGGTAAATATGTCTGCGAGTTGCTGATCTGTACGAACGTAGGTAGTAGTGATTGTATTGCTGAGAACATGATCGCGTACAAAATGACAATCAATCTCTATATGTTTGGTACGTTCGTGGAAAACTGGATTAGCAGCTATTTGCATGGCAGATTGGTTATCACAGTGCAACTGCATAGGGTGTGAATGTGGAACATCAAGCGAGTCCAGAAACGATTTGATCCATAACAACTCAGCTGTAGCTGCTGCCATTGAACGATACTCAGCTTCAGCGGAGGAGCGAGACACTGTGGGTTGCTTCTTTGTTTTCCAAGAGATAGGAGAAGTACCCAACATGATAAAATAACCAGTAACTGATCGACGGGTGAGTGGACAGCTAGCCCAATCCGAATCAGAATATCCACGAAGAAGGAGATCATTGTCGGATCGAAGGAGTAAACCTTGGCCAGGATCAGTTTTGATGTACCTTAAAACGCGGATGACAACATCATATTGAGCAATAGTAGGATTTTGCATGAACTGGGAAAGAACATGGACGGAGTAACTTAACTCAGGTCTAGTAATTGTCAAGTAAACCAAACGTCCTATGAGTCTTCTGTAACGTGCGGGATCCGAGAATGGAGGACTTTCTGTAACTGCAAGCTTATGATTTGTTTCGAGAGGGAAGGCACATGGTTTGCACGCAAGGAGACCAGCGTCTTCCAATATGTCGA
This sequence comes from Gastrolobium bilobum, assembly GCF_033153095.1. NCBI lineage: Eukaryota > Viridiplantae > Streptophyta > Magnoliopsida > Fabales > Fabaceae > Gastrolobium > Gastrolobium bilobum. The sequence goes on along the minus strand of NW_026896998.1, from coordinate 199,358 downwards.
GAGCGTACTTTCGTTGGCTCAGAAAAAGACCTGATGGACCGTGAGCTATTTCGATGCCAAGAAAATATTTAAGAATCCCCAAATCCTTGATGTGAAAGCATGACTGGAGAAAGACCTTGACATCGGTGCATAAGGCATCATTGTCGCCCGTTAGAATAATGTCATCAACGTAGATGAGAAGAGCAACAAAGTGGCCATCTTTGTGTAAGGTGAATAGGGTGTAATCTGCCTTGGATTGGATGAAGCCATATGATTCAATGGAAGACCGCAACTTAGCAAACCAATTGCGAGGGGACTGCCGCAAACCGTAGAGAGATTTACGTAAGCGACATACTTGATGTGGTTTGTGATGATTGAAACCTTGTGGAACGCGCATGTAAACTTCTTCGGTAAGGTCTCCGTGTAGAAAGGCATTCGTAACATCCAACTGGTATAGGTGCCATGATTTGGCAGCAGCTACCGCAAGAAGTGTTCGGACACTCACCATTTTGGCTACAGGAGCATATGTATCGAAGTATTCTTCTCCAGCTATTTGATTGTTACCGGCAATGACCAACCGTGCTTTGAATCTCTCCACTGTACCATTTGAGTTGTACTTAATGCGGTATACCCACTTGCATGGAATGGCACGTTTTCCTGGTGGCAAAGAAGTGAGTTCCCATGTGTGATTTTGTTCAAGGGCATCTATTTCTTTTCGCATTGCTACACGCCACCTTTCATCAGTTACAGCATCCTTGAATGTTTTTGGTTCAACACCAGAAGAAATGGCAGCAAGGAATTGTTGATGTTTGGGAGAGAATCTAGAACAAGAAACAAAGTTAGCAATAGGATAAGCCATACCTGAGGAAGGACTGGAAGAAGTAGAAGAAGCTAGTGGATTATGTGCGATGACTTTGGAGCATTCGAAATCTTGGAGATATGATGGAGGACGGCGAGAACGGTGACCACGTCCCAAAGGTGCAGATGGATGTGTGACTTCTGGGGGCTGTTCTTGTCGGATAGAAAGCTCATTGGAGACAGTAGGGGCAGATTCGGGCTGAGCCTGTTCAACAGGGAGAGTGTCTTCAATTAAAGGGACAGGGTTGGTAACAACTTGGGAATCAAAGGATGGGCTTTGTGGAGCAAGGGTTGGTTCGGGTGATATGGGGTTATGGGGGTTTGGGTCGTGAGGAATATCAGTGGTAGGAATGACTGTGGTTGGTGCAAAAGGAAAGGTGTTCTCTTCAAATACCACGTCTTTGGATACAAAAACAGTATGTGTTTCAAGGTTATAAAGCCTCCAACCCTTTTTGCCAAAAGGATATCCCAGGAACAGACACCGAGTTGATCGAGCTGCAAACTTGTCCAACGGTTTGGGACGTGGATGAGCATGGCAAAGACATCCGAATATGCGAATATGATCATAGCTGGGTGTGCGGTTGAAAAGACATTCATATGGTGTTTTTCCTTGGAGAAGAGGAGTGGGGGTTCTATTGATTAAATGTACCGCAGTTAGAACACATTCACCCCAAAACTCGATAGGAAGACTAGCTTGAAAGCGTAATGCTCTTGCAACATTCAAAATATGTCTATGTTTCCGTTCAACACGACCATTCTGCTGTGGTGTGTCTACACATGATGTTTGATGTATAATTCCCATATCGGAATAAACCTTGCAGAGATTATGAGCACAAAATTCTGATCCATTGTCGGAGCGTATTATTTTGACCATGGTATTAAACTGATTACGTACCATGAGAAGAAATCGAGTTAAGTATTGGAACGTTTCAGACTTGGTGGTCATTAAATAAACCCAGACGTTTCTGCTATAATCATCCACAATTGTTAAAAAATATCTTGCACCGGTTAGAGAGGTAGTTTGATATGGACCCCAGATATCGCAGTGAATAAGATCAAAGCATGCAGTAGTTTTATTAATGCTAATAGGGAATACAGTACGAGTTTGTTGTGCGCGTAGGCAAATGTCACAAACTGAAGGAGAATGACCCCTATTTTTATTCACTGTAACAAAAGGAAGAAAGCTTAAAAACTGAAATGAAGGGTGACCCAATCGACGGTGCCAAACATCTGCATTCTGTTGAGTGTGAGCCGCACATGCAGTAGAGATGGATTTGTTGTTGGATGAGTCATGCACATAAACACCAGCTTGCAATCTACCCAGTCCAGTCTTGATCCTCGTTATGGGGTCCTGCAATTCACAGCCATTGTGAGTAAAAGAAATGATGCAATTTGTATCAGCAAGTAATTGAGCAACTGATATGAGGTTGCATTGTAATTTGGGAACATATAACACATTCTGAAGAGAAATATGAGATGTCAACTTGAGACTGCCACTGTGATTGGAAACAAGATGATCACCATCAGGTAAACCTATTGTAGTGGGTGGAATAGATGTAACATTGGAGATTAAATGGAGGTTCCCTGTCATGTGTTGAGAAGCGCCACTATCCACCAACCAGGTAGAAGGCAGAGTGTGCTTACCAGAAAGGGATGTAGTGTTAGCAGACGGTGTAGTGGAGGAAACAACCATGTTGGCAATTTGCTGTAGAAGCTCAGGACTCAGGTTGGGAATCGAGTTTTGGTTGGACACTATAGGTGTTGCAGCTGTTGTTTGTGATGCAGAAAAATTGAATGGGTTGGGACGCTTGTCATTAGCATTGATATTGACAGCGGAAGAATCTGAATCAGAATCAGCCATTGGGAAAGTGGATCGATACCTTCAAACTGATACCATATAGAAAACTAAGAGGATTTGAATATGTTGTTATATTTAATGAAATGGCTGATAGCCAATATATACACAAGTCGGTTATACAGAATCAAGGAGGATCAACTAGAATAAAGTATACTGTTCAACAAACTATACATGGAATAATAACAAACTATTCTTGCTAAAAACTAGGACTTAGTTGCTAAAGGATAAGATCAAAGGTGATCTTCTCCTAACAAAGATTACTTTTATTTAAAAAATTAAATAAATCGCACGGGTGAGATAGACGAGGACTGTAGCCCTTTTGTTTTTTCAGATATGTTGACAAAAAATGAACATGTTTTTGATGGTTAGACCCCAAAGAAGAGAAAGAGTACCCTTTATAATTTGATGTAACATATAGAAGTAGTAGTACAAACTATAGAGCTCCATAGCAAGATTCCTATAGAATAATAGAGCATTTCAAAACAAAACTGATATTTGGAATCATAATATCCCCCAAACGGTTGATATTACCATTCATATTCTTGTGGTGAATATGTATTTTTTGTTTTTTTTCAAGTTACAAAATTCACCAATTACATTTGCCTTCATCACATGCATTATGAATATCCATAAGCTCTTTACTTGGGGCGACTTGCTGTCTCCATGGTCCCAGCTTGCCTAGCTAGCTGCACAGTTAAAATTAAAAAGTAACTTTACTTTAGTTTACCACACACTGCCAAAGAAAACAAAATTATACATACAAAAATCCCATTCTCTATAGTCACCACCACCTGAAAATAAGTTTCAAGTTTCTTTCTCAGTGCTGCATATTCTTTCTTCATTTGTTGGAAACTCTTTCTACATCTGCATATTCACACACAAAAGTACTATCACTATTTTAGGATATGTCTGCAATTTTATTTTTCCAAATTCTACATATGATGAAGTGCAGTTAATACAGGAAAAGCAAGGACACTTGAGGAAATGCTAGTATGGTTGTTAGTTGTTACTGAACCAAGATTGAGTGAAAGCTAGATTACCCTTCTGCATTTCCTGTCCTGCAATATTCCCTAAACAGAGTGCATTCTGCTTTCACCTTTTTGGCTCCAATGCTGCCACCCATAATGAAGGAATATTAATCAAATCATAAGGATTCACTGTTGTTGTCATAAAGCCAACACAATTTTCACATGATGATATATTAATTCACTCAACCCAACTTATTATTATTACTACTTTATGAAACTAATTCTATATTTACCTTGAGCTGCTTCCTTTAAACTGGTGCATGATTGTGTCTAGCTTGTTGAAATCCAATGGGTTCCTCTCACTGCCTCAAGCACAAGAATGACACCAACTTAGTTTCAAAACTTAAAAAATAATAGCAGAGAATGTAAAGAAAGTACTAAGTGTTATGAAATTAAATTACAGTGTCTGCTCCATGTTTGAGATAAGCCTAGATGAATCACGGTAGTAAAGAGTCACAATTTCCTCAACAAAGTTAGGATTAGCATCATCTTGCAATTCTTCCAGTTGGATAAACTGCTCATCCAGATGTCCCTGTAAAGGATAAGTATTTGAAAATCCCTTAATTGACTTGTAACTAAAGAAGGAGTAGAAAGGAATAGAACAATATGTAATCTGTGTAAAAGCCATTCATGTCTACTACTAGCACTAATGAAGCACCTAACACCGTTAACAATGTCATACCCTTTGTTAAGACATATGTGTATATTGTGTGATGTATGGTAATTTGGTGAAGTGTGTGTATTTGAATATGTACTTTGCATTAGCTATAACAAAGCCAATGAATGAGTTTGGTGCACAAAGTAAAAAAAAGCTGAATAATATAACATATGGTGTTTTCTCATGAGTGGAATGAAAGAAAGTGAAGTGAAGTTCAGACAAGAGTCATATAAAAATGTTAGGATAAGGGAAGAACCTGATCAAAGAGGGACTGTTTCATTGCAGCAACCTGCCTGCGGGAATGGTTTCTCTCCATTTTTAGAAAATGTCAATGTCAGAGAGAACAAACAAAGAATGGAAAGAGAGAGAGAGAGAATAAAGACAGTGAACACTATTGTAGTTGAAGGATGATGTGAGAATGCATGATTTGGAAGTGGGTATAGAAGGGTTTTTATAGCACCAAAAAGATGGTCCTGCGTGTGGGAAATAGTGACTAAGATAGATAGGGAGTGCTTCAATAACTTAAAAAGGGTCACTTCATAAATCATAAGGCACTGTGAGTTAGAGTATCATGGATGGTAAATTTGAATCCATCGTATTTAGCAAAAAAAAGCAAAAAAAAAAATACTCGAGTAATTATATGCTTAGAATATTCTTATATATTTTTTTATTTCATTGTCACTAATTTAGACAAAAAGTTTTAATAGTACTTACTGATAACTTGCTAATTTTTATCAAAAATTACCAACATAACTCAAATTCAATATACTGCAAATCCCAATAAGTCAGCCAACTTTCATTGGCTAATACTTTGCTCTAGTTGATGGTTACACTTACATGCATATTTTACATAAAGGGTTTTTAGCGTCACGTGCGAACTAAGATCCCATTTGTTTGTGCTTACACAAAAAGTAATTTTTATATTTTCTTTATTTTAGAAGTGTTTTTTTTTTTTTTTTACATAAGTTAAAACTATTTATATATTTTTTCAAAAATTTGGTTTTTTTAAAAAATATTTGATTTTTGCTTTTTTTAGAAGTTAAAATTTTTAGCTTTTAAAAAAAAAAATTGACTTTTTTTGTGACTTATGTTTTTTTTAAAAACAGACATCTAAACCAACTTAAAGTGAGAAGCGCTCTTTTTTTCTTGAAAAAAAGTAGCTTTTGAAAAAAAAAAAAAGCTCATCCTAACAGACCCAAAAGTCTTACATATATGCCATGTTTTCCCAAAAAAAATTATGTGAATGCCACACTAACAAATTCATTGTCAATGAGTTTCAACTGTCAAGTGGCAGAACAAGAGAGACTTGTTGCCCGAGCATATTAGTTAAAAAGTCAACTCATTTTCAGAAAGTTGTAATTTTTTTTTTTTGTAACTTTTTAAAATAATTAGATATATTTTTTTATTCTATATAACTTTTTAAAATCTACACACTTAAAAATTCTCGAAAGATTATTTTTAGAGTTGGAGAGTGAAAATAATAATAGAAATTAAATAACATCATTTACAAAGATAAAACATGCCAAACAAGGCATAAAAAAATATTTTTTGGAAAAAAAATTTGTTAGCACATAAATATCAAAAAGTTACGTAAAATAAAAAAAAAATTGATTCGAAGTCAAAAATTATAACCTTTTGAAATTTTACAATAAATTTTTTAAAATTTGGTACCACCTGATATGAAATGATAGGCCACCAAATTAGCAACGAGTTTAGACAGAATGAATTTGCCAAATCATTTTCCACCGAAGTAGTTAAAAATATAACCATATGCCATTAACTAATCTGCAAAAAAGATTTAATACTTTAATAGTAGTTGTACGGAACCCTAGGCCCCGTCATTTGAGCATCGCACTTTGTTATATACAGAACATTGAATTGACAATATATCTTGTTCATTTAATCCAAACACTTCAGTTTGCTATCTTTTTAGCTTTTTTTTATATATACATGTAAAAATTAAACACATAATTTAATATAATTTATTCAAAAAGTTTATCATTAAATCAATTCTAATAACTTTTTTTTTAGCATTTGATATTAAATAAAATAAGAGAAAATCAATTCTTCTAAGATAGGAGACAAATTATCTTATGTTATACAATCAATTTTTGAAATTGATCCCACCACTTCAAAAAAAAATGCTGGCATGATTTTCCAGGAGTATGCAGAGCACGAGAATCGATTCTCCCATAAAATAATGCATTAATATTTTGTAAACATTTGTTGAAAACTTATTTTTATTTAATTTTGAGATAGTATCAAATAATCTTTTCAAAAATAATTTCTTAATACTCAGAATATATATAAGAGATTTAATTATGTGATAAATAATATTTTGTATGTCATCATGTTTATTATGATGGACAAAACATGTAAAATTTTTTGGTATTTTTTTATTATTCACGAAAAAAACATGTTTGATATACTAATATAAATCCTTATATATAAACATAGGATTATTATACCTAATATACATATTATATAAATATCATATACTCAAAATCTTTACCCGCGTTAAAGCCAATATCTCCTTTGTACCCGGGACTTAATGTAATATCAAATTAACGTGGCTCACTAACGAAAGATTCAAATAATGCGGGAAAATGTTAAACATTATGGAAAACAAAACAAGGAGGTTAGATTAATCTTTCAATTATTAAATTAATAATTGGTTTGAATAAACTTTAAAAAATGCATTTATGATATAATTTCTTTAGAAAACATTTTTTCTTATTTACGAGAAAAGCACTTTAGTTTTTTTTTTAAGTTTTTAAAAAATTATCTAATTATCTTAGAATTTATGATATATCATGTCCCAATTCTATTATTAACTTAAAGGTACTTTTCTATTTTAAAAAACACAATGAAGCAGCCATAAGATATGAATATTTTGATCATTTACTCAGCCATCGATCCACTATCATGCACCACTGTGTCGCCCCACCCAAATGCAAATTGTCCAAAAACGAGATAAAGAAAGGTTCTGGAACGAAGATGAAGATGCATTTACATATTCCTTTCTGTGCTTTACAGACGTATAAAAGAAAAGAATAATAGTTAAGGGAGAAATTCTTTCTTTTATTTTATTTTAAATTTTTTTTTATAGGTGAGACATATACCAAATTAGCATATGCCCTGAGCTCTCACTTCAAGTTAGATATTGCCAGCAAAAGAAAAATTAATTTAAAGAAATTCCTAAAACAATATCATTGGGCATCGCATGAGACAAAGAATTTATCCTCAAAAGTGACCCCAAAAGCTTGCTTACGGACATAATGCATATAAATTACACCATCATATCATAACAAAATAACTTTTGTTGCCATAATTTCTTTCATGATACTACATGCATTATATGTTTTAAGCAGTACGGTTTAAAGCAGGACGAACTAGTAACAAAAATTGGAGAATGTCGTTTATTCGATGAAAAGACATTCGCTAATATTTAACTGAGATATTTATTTGATATATTTATACTTTTAGTCTATTCTAGAATGAATAACACTGTACAAACAACCGTAATTAAATACACAAATTTAAATTTTCTTTCTACGCTTTTAGATCTACTTATCGATATATTCAAGATTATATTCACCTGCAAATCCAACGATTCTCTATTTAAATATATAATAATGAGATTTGATTATTTGACACCGGCATTAAAATAAAATTTTTGAACCATTGATTTTCATCAATTTAATGATTATAATTTATTAAGTTATATCAATTAATTAATTATTAATTTTTAATAAAATATTAGTGTCAGATTGACAAAAATCAACTGTTGAGATAAAGTGTTAAACTCTGACAAAAACCAACTGTTCATATGAAGTGTTAAACTTTTTAGTTTGACACTAGTGTAATGATCCTGTCCCATCATAATGAACGAATTCCCATTGTGTTTTATTTTATTTTATTTTATAAAAAAGGAAAACACCTAGCGTTTTCTTCTTTGTTTTTTTTATACATCAAAGAATCATTATCATATTTATCATAACTTGATTTAAGATCTTTACCCAAATTCTCACATGGTTTGTGAAATCAAAGAATTAAAGATGTTGTGGCATAGTGTTAGAAGTTGATATGATACTGAGTTGTCCTGTGATCAAACGAATCGGGTGTATTTTAATATAGGGTGGCTTTTATGATAATAGTATAAATCAAGACTCTTGAGAAGCTTTTTTGACGATATGAGACGATAATCAATAAGGGGGTGTGATGTTTAACGGTCAAGGTGATTCTCTAATTGAACAGAGTAACAACTCATGGAGACATTGACCATGTTGTCTGTAACATCTCGTATATATCCGGTAATGTTATCATGTTATCGTATTAAGCTGCGCTTAATTAAAATTGCGGAATATCTTTTTCTTTTCAATTATGATATCATTAACCATTACCAACTTGATTACTTAACCATTTTCAAAACATCGCCTGTATGTATATTGCAATAAACAACTAACTGAAACACCTCATTAATTAAATAACATAAGTATGAGTCTCTAGTCACAGAACTACAAAACTTAGACCGGACCATCTAACAGTTTATACAACTCAAACTAAGAGTACTAACCACAAAGTGGCATGGACAAACCCCATGCTCACCCAAATAAGGCAACAAAACCCAACATCAGTCTCAACAACAACAACATAAGCATATAAGTGCAGAAAACATAAACAGCATCCAATTCCAGCATTCACACAGGTCGGCATAACTAACAACAATAATCATCAACTAAGCTCTGGCCTCCTGCCGACAGAGACATCAGTCTCCATACTACCTGAACCAGAAATAAGCATTCCCCAAACGTGGGGTGAGATCTCTAAACAAGAAATCTCAGTAAGGCAAGGGGTCCTCAAGGATCTTCCACCCCAAGCTCACTTACATGTGCAATATAAGTTCAAAAGCAGTTTATCATCATCAGTTCTAAAATAGTGCAATGCAGCAGATAATCATGTCATGTGTGTCAATTCTATTCTACTGGCCAAAGAAATGCAAGATTTATATACGTCTAATACCCACAAATAGTGCAAGATGCTACTTGCATTCACCCCGGATCATCGTCTTGTATGACGCCACATACTCAGGCATACCGTCAAGATGGAACAACACATGCATATTAAAAACCATTACACATAAAGCTCAACAGCATTTCAAGTATCCAAAGCATGTAACACAGAATGCATATAACCAGATCCCCATGGGACATGGTGGAACCACAACATGGCTAAATCGAGGACACGAAAACTTACCTTGTAAGCTAGCTATCCAAACCAAGAGTCCACACAGCTCAAGGCCCACAAACAGCACAATCACAATCTGCCCATACCATAATTACTCATCAATAATCATAGCTCAAATTACATTAAGTGATTAAGTCTTTCCTACTCATTTTAACTCATTACATGTTGTTTCTGCAGGAAGTATTCGAATATTTCATGAGTAGTATTCGAATACTCCAGCTCTCCAGAAAGTATTCGATTACTTTCATTAAAGTATTCGAATACTACCAAGTATCTGAATACTTTTCCCCTAGTATCCGAATACCCAAGTATCCGAATACTAAACCTTACTGTATTCGAATACTCTCCAGTATTCGAATACTTCTTCAAAAGTATCCGAATACTTTTCTTCCCAGAAAAGTATTCCAATACTCCTGCCATGAGTATTCGACTACCAGATAAAAACTACCATTGCAACTCTTTACCAAATACTCTAAGATTTTACTATGTTAAACTAGACATCTCAAGATTTCCCTCGACATATCTTATGCCTCAATCAGAGTTGTATAACTCTGATTATGATTTTTGCAAAGTTCCTACAACAAGCTGAATTTCCAGCAATAGGGTCTCGATTTCAAACATACACTGAGAAAAATCCACTTATCCAATGGATCTGAAAATTTACAGGGTTGTAACCCTATGTGTTAGCTTCATATAGGTCCAAACCTCACTCAAATTAGAGCTCTGAAGCTCGATATATCGCAACTTTACTAAACTAGGTCGCTGCTGTCTCGCGAAGTATTCGATTACTGCCTTTTTCCAGGAAGTATTTGAATACTGCCCGAAAAGTATTCGAATACTTCTTCGACAGAATGCAGAAAACTGAGTTTTAAAGGTAAAATCGACCTCCAATGATCCAAACTCGATCTGGAGTCCACGAACTCCTTAAACAGATGTTTATTAACATGTTATGAACCCAGAAACACCTTCCTTTTATCAAATGGTTCAAGTTACGATTCTTAATTGCTTAAACAAGCTTAAAACATCAAAATACACATGGGTGATCATGGTATACCTTCCAATGCACCAAAACTCTGAAAATGAGGTAACTTGGAGCTCCAAACTCAGCTTCAAGGTTCTGACTTGGTTCAAAAACAAAAGTGGCACACCAAGCTTGGTCCTTTAAGCCAAAAGATCAATTCTTGGCACCACAAATGACATGAACAAAGGTTTAACCCTCACAACTCAGAATCACAGCTCCTTAAGCCCCACAAATGCTGAACCTAAACTCAGAAAGAGGTTCCTTACTCACCACCAAGGCCAACCCTTACTCACTCAAGTGTTCGGGAGAAGATTCAATGAAGAACAAGGAAGAAAAGGCCACTTAGCTCACAAGGTGCAAGGTGACCAGCAATGGAACAGTACCAAAGGGCTGATCAGCCTCCAAAGGTCACGTAGGAATAGAATAACCTAGGGTTTTGAGCCCAAAAGTCATATATATAGTTCACTTAACATCAAACACACAGTATTAGCAAAAATAGCTACGCTTAGCATTTTAATCCCAAACTTAAGATTCTGAACCTACTCAATTTTATAAGATTTATCATATTTTTCTTATATTTTTTGCAGCACCTTTCCGATACGCGTTTTTCATAGTCAGTATCAGTTTCTGGCACAATTTCTCATTATTTTAACCTGAAACTCGTTTTACAAGTCCTATATATTATTCTAAGAATTATCATGCACTTATTATAATTTTCCGGGATACTTTTTTGGTACGCATTTATATCGACTAGCAGAACCGGTATCCGCGCTTTTCGTCCGAAAAGCGACTTTCAACATTATTACTCGCTCACTATAATTATTAGAGCCTCAAAATAATTATTAGGGTCAATTATGGAATTATCTCATAATTATCTAATTAATTTCCTTAATTAGCGGTGCAGGTTCTTACATTGTCACCCTTTTAATAAAAAATTACCGAATTGTCACGCCAGGAAATTTTTTTGCCAAAATGTCACGTCACAATCTCGCTGGTCTGACAAGCGGGAATGGTCTGGACACGTGTCAGCGTCTGAAAGGTCAACCATTCTCGCTGGGCTGCCCAGCTAGAATGACAGAATGCTGACACGTGGCAAAAGTACAGACATCCAGAGAATGCTTGTACTTTTGCCACGTGTCAGCATTCTGTCATTCTATCTGAGCAGCTCAGCGAGAATGGTTTACCATTCAGACGCTGACACGTGTCCAGACCATTCTCGCTTGTTAGACCAGCGAGATTGTGACGTGGTATTTTGGCAAATTTTTTTCTTGGCGTGACAATCCGGTAATTTTTTGCCTAAAAAGTGGCAATATGATCAATGTCCCCAACTCATGAATATATTAGAACAATACCCTTCTCTGTAATGGAGATGGTGTATTTATAGATGGGGTTTGACATTTAATGCGATAAGGGAGAATGAGGCTCGATGGGATGGTTTGACTTGTCATCCCCTGTATTTGCCTTGCTTGAAGGCGTTAAGGCCATTATCCAACATATCATGACCGTATGTTCTTGTGATTGGGGAGAAAAGTCATATACTTCCTCAAAGGGAGAGGTGACGTACATGGCTTTGGGTGTGGGCTAGATTGTTGGGTTCGTGCTTAAGGTCGGCCATTTGAGCTGGCTGAAACATATACTTATTAAAAATACTATAATTAAAATAAGTTGTGAAGCATTTATTAATTTTTTGTTTTATCATAAATATTTAAAAACCTATTAATAGATAATAAAATAAATGTTTGAAAATTCACTTAATATTATCCTTAGTGTTATAAAGTAAAGAAAGAGAGATAAGGGGAAATAGTATTACAAGAGAAGGTGAGTGAAAAGAGAAGAAATCAAAAGGAAGTAAGGTGAAATTTGGATACTCATTATTCCATAGTTTTCTCTTGTGTAAGATTACAATTATGAACGGAAGAGTTAATGCTCTATAATTTGGTGGTTACGAAATTATAAATGGAGAATAATTATATCATTTGTACCTTCATAAAATAATATTTTACAACACTTATAATTTTTTTTTATTTGTTTTTGAATGCCTTCTATTCCCGTTATATATTCCCATTGATGTCTTCAAATTTAATGCGGACAATTTAAGGGGAGTACAATTACTTATTACTTCTTCTTTTTTCCAAGTTATAAGCATAGGAAAAAATGACAAAAAAAAACATAGTGTTATATGAATTAAGGGTTTAATGTATCGCTATAAAAAAAAAAGGAGTTTAATGTATCTCCACTGAACTTAAAACGACGTCGTTTTAAAGTTGAGAAAAATGTATTTTTTATAATTTTAATTTATTTCAGGATTATATTAGTCTTTATCGTTATAATTTTTTTTTTCTTCCAACTTTATGACGGGAAAAAAATTAAACCCATAAATTAAACCATCCATGCCTTTTGAACATGTTGTTTATTTTAAAAATATAAAACAGCAACAATAAGGGAAATCAAGTATGAAATGATGCAAGGAAACCATAGCATTGATTGTTTGCACGAAATTAGATGGAGTTGGGTGGGAATGAAAGAACGGTGAAGGTTACAAGGAGGGGGAATCAGAGAGGAAGGGAAAGGGAAGTAACAAAGAAGACGGAGTAGTGGTCACAACTGATTTTGATAGTTAATAGAACAGTTCCCTCCTACCAAATTTGTAAACAAAGTCAACCCCTTTTAACTTCTCACTAGGACATGTGTCACATCGTCTATGATTCACATGGAATGAAAAACTAATGGCTCATTAGCAAAGTTGGATGTGATGGAAAATGGTGAAAGCAATCTTAAATATCAGTGTCTTTTCAAATTTCAACTACTCAATCGTTTCCATTCTATTATCCGTATATTTATGATCAGTGCTACATAAAGTAGTTCAAGTGCTCTCTTCTTGAATATTTGGCTTTCTGTTTATACAAGTAGAATTAGGAAAAACTAGTACAATGTCAGATTTCACTGTGGTAAGATATGGTGCGCAGAGAATAACCAAGAGGGGAATCATTGTGACAAAAAGAGAGAGAGAGAAAAAATTATGAAGGGAAATTTTCAATTACTGACACAAGAATCTTGCATTGCACATATCAGTGGTCCTCGTCATTTCTTTCTATGCAATTTCAGCAATGCGAAATGTTTTAAAGGAGAAACAAGTATTGCAGAAGAGATTCTCTTTGTATTATTTTCTTTATTCCTTTTTCCTATGCCACAGTGGAGTAAAAGGACTAGGGCGTATTTCATCTACACTAACAGCTTACCCTTCCTCCAATGATATATTTTCTTATGTGGTCACATCTTCTCCTTTGTAAAAAGAGTTGAAAAGTCGAATGTTTTAGGTGGGTGGAAGAGGATCAGAATCTGGTTTCTCAGTCTTTTTTCCTCTTATCACTATCTCCTATGTTGATAAGAATCCCACCTGGACAATGATCAATCCCTGTATGTATATGAAACTATAACCTTGAGGATCCATATAAAAGTTGCATCTGCAAGAGTAGCAGTCACGTATAAGTCTTTTTTTTTTCAAGCCAATTTGGGGTATGTACCATTTCAACCAACAACCCATACAGAATCACTACTACCAACATAACCAAAAGAAATAAGAACAAACAAATAAACAAAATAAGCAATATGCATGGCAATATACGATGACTTTTAGTGTTTAGATGTCTTCAAATTAGAAATTATTTCGAAGACTGTAAAGTGTAAACTAAACTAAACTAAACAGGGTAATAGGCGCCAAAACGAAAGAACCTTTAATTACTAAGCATAACACAAAGTTTAGAATCTTAACATAAAGTGCTATCATGTTCATTTGTGTATAACAGAAAACATTGCATGCATCTGCTATTTCCTAAAGCGAGAAAAATCCAATTACATTGAAAATGAGATGATTGCAATGCATAGGGCCCCCAGATGGGTTGCACGTTGGAGAATTAGCTGCTCACAGGACCTAAAAAAAGTATCCCAATTCTTTCCTTTCCTCATCAAGAAATGTGCACTGACACGAATAATCCAAGCCTGTGGGAATTGATGCAATCATGGAGATGTTAGCTGTGGTTGCTTTAGGGGGTTATTCTTGTCTGGAAGCATCAATTCTACTCATCATCTTCAGAATCCACTGCTTGGAAGACATAATTGAAAGGAGCTAGTAGCATCCCCACCAAAGGCAACTTTTCCTCTGTATGCCAAAATTTTATCCAAATGCTTGAGACAGGATCCTTGTAACAAAACCTGGAAAATGAAAGGACTAAATAATGATAATTGGGCCACCAGAAAAGAGATGATAAAAACACTAAAACCACTCCCCAATTAAACCCAACTAGCGAGCGTGGGACGAAGGCAATCCTTCTACGCAGTCTTACCTTTGTAAATAATTGCAAAGAGACTATTTCCCGGATTTGGACCTGTGATCTTTCAGTCACAAGGAAACAGCTTTACCACTACTCCGGTTCGCCCCATGTAGATGATAAAAACACTGGCAAACTAAAAAAAAGTAACGATTTGTCATCCTTTCTAGAGAAGATATATACCATATAATGCATGCAGTTGTTAGCATTTTCAAAAGTTACGAGAGGTCAACACAATATGCTCCTATCTTGCCAACACACACACACACTCACTCATCATATATATACGTAATCCAATGCTTGGCTGAATTCGAGATTTCATAAATCTGAATGAAGCACCCTAAGATAATCATGCTTTGCAAACTAAGGTTCATTAGAAGATTATACAGACTTGTATATTTCCAAAATCAGATTTTCTCTATTGGCAGTAATTTGTCTTATCTGCACTCATTTGATTTTCCCTTGTTAAACCCCACAACAAAATTCATCATCAGATAATGGATAATCCAATAAGACATCGAGTTTGGGATAATCCCTGACCCTGGTGCCACCTATGATAATTAATGGAATGCTGGTAGGAGGATGTTTATTATGCCCCGAGCAAGTGCTCCTTTTCTAAATATAGGAGGAAAAAAGGAGTGAGAGAGACTTTGAAAAGAATAAATGGATATAAATGAGAAGAAATTTTACGTTTTTTGAAAAAGGACCACAAAACAATAACATGGTCCTGGACCACAATAAAAAAATCCTACTGGTAGAGTCCTACCTGAAACACATGCAGGATGTGATAGTTATTTTTAAATTTAAAATTGATAGCGTATCAATTATTTATTGATTTGGTCTAAGAAAATTAATTATGTACAGTTAGTCTATCCAAGACCAATTACCCTTTAGGGTGATTTTTCGTTGTTTACCATATACTAAACGGGGAGGGTTATATTTAGAAATTACAATATGTACTCTCGGAAGTATACTAATTACACTATGTACTTCCAGAAATACATAATATAATTTGCAAAAATTTGTAAATAGATCATTTTTCATACTAAATTACTAAAAATTTGTTAAAAGCAAAAATAATATTCATCAGTTTCCCCATACGAGCTATCAGACCCATTTTTCACGATCCTAGGGCAACCGACCGACCCGGATTGAGTAAAGGAAAGCTGCCCAAAACTGATCAGGCCGGCTAGCTCATTTGATTAGGCGAATAAACCGAGCTCATTTGACCCACAAAAAAATATGGGCTGGGTTAGCCCGTTTATACAGGTGCAACAAGGACGGCAAAAGAAAGAGAGTGACTTGTGTACCCAAAAAAAAAAAAAAAAGAGTGGCTTAACACAAGCCGTAATACATAAAAACTGATACATCAACAACGGGAATGCAGGAGCAAGCATAGTACATGGTGCTGGCTAGCCAAATATTATAACCAAGGCTAAAGGAACAGGTCCCCTCTTGGCCATATTTGATTATTTAAGCTTCATTTGTTACAGTTAGAAAGAATAAATATTTGCCAAGAATTGATCTAACCTGAGCTACATACCACCATATAACTTCTACTACTTGGGAGATTAAACACTGGCTCAGAAAAGAAAAAATTATATATGATAGTACAAATGAAAAGATGACCAAAAGAACGCTTAAATTACTGTCTTCACCAGAAGCTCAAACCGCTTGAATTGCACTGTTCTTGCCACTGTTCAAATCCGAACCACCAACTGGAGCGTTTGCATGGAATGCTGACTGCCTTGAGGGCTCTCCTAACAACTTCAAGGAAAGTGGGGAAGGCTCTCTATCAAGTACCTGTGTTTCCCCAATGCTTAAATGAGACATTCCCACAAGTTCATCAACATTGACAGGTTCCTTGGGAATGACCGGGATTGGCTTGAGAACCTGATGATGAGATGTCTCTCCTCCGTTAACTTCTCCAAAGGGATCTGCAATTGATGGCCATATGGAAAATGGGACAGGAATATAAGCTGGGAAGAATCCAGGAGCCATTGGTGTCAATCTGTTTGACCCTGTCATAGTTTCATTGGGCTCTTCCACATTTTCTTGAGAAGTAGTTTCCATGGGTTCAAATTCAGACTTCAGAGAGAGATTTAATGAAGGCTGTGATTTTCCACTACAAGGCTGTGAGTTCTCAGAAGGTGGAAGTAGTACTTGTTCTTCTGGCACCGAAGGTGGATCTGAAGACTGACATATGATTAAGAGAGAAACTATTAGCTAGAGGTAAAAAACATACGTAATACTCATCAAACATAACTCAGTCAATATACAGCTACAATGACGCTGATCCCATTTGCATTCATTAGCAAATACAGGTTTCTGTGTCATAGTAACAGAAATTTTTGTCTAAAGCAAGAACAACTGTCAAGAAATCCAACACCGTCAAGGTGTCATCATGTTATAGATATGTGAATATAACACCATATTTCCCTTAGTCTTATATATAGAATATGTTTAAACGAATTCAAGCAAAGCACACCACTTTGTTTTTTTTAAATGACATGACTCGAGTTGTCAACAAGAAACTTGTAATGCGAGTAATGATAACTTTTAGCTTGCTTATCGACTGGTGTTCATGTACAAGCAAGGACCACACTAGTTTACATTTGTCAGAGAACATGTAGGCATGATGATGTGTGCAAGAATAATGCTCAATTAGATATGATGAATGAAAACCAACCATATCTGGAACCATGTCAAAAAGGCTGGAACGTCTCTTTCTCCTGGTAGCATTACTCTGCCGGATAAAGTACTTCTGGGCATGACTTGCTACTTGAGTAGGGGTCCTTGACACAACAAAATTACGTGCTATCCCACGCCAGTCTCCTTTGCCCAGCTTCTGGAGACCAACTAAGAACATCCGATGTTCTTCTTCAGTCCATGGAACACCTAAAAGACACAAAATAATATGTTGAGAAAAGTAATCCAATTACTAGCGACAAAAGGGTACACAGCCTGCTTAATAAGTCAACTGTCCTTGATAAAATGCAACAGTCCAATACAGCAACTAATATCCTTGGAGACAGGAAAATAAAGTTGAGAGGCTGTGACATAAAAACAATTAAGTAGCAAGGTAGCAACAATTCTAGGTTGGTAAATAGACATGCCTTAAAGGGACTAGAACCAGATATCATCCACGCAGGAGTCAAAGATTTCGTGTAATTGAAAAATTACCTAAAAATGACACCAAGTCAAACTATGGCCCATAAAACTTTCAGAACTCATAAATGACATGAGTTGGCAAAAATTAACTATACACCACACCACCTTACCTTAAGATACATAGCAAACAACCAACGACTTTGTTGGTTTCAAATTAGGAAGAAAAAACTTAATAAATATTTGCTAACCAATTAAATTGCAAAAAAATACAGTGTCATACAATTTAATGCAGTTACAATAATTATTATGAAAAAGCGATGCACATAACACATGCTATTAACAATTTCAGAAAGCAAACATAGCCATTAAATCATTTGATTTTAAGTTTGTCATTACAAATATCTCTGGCTCTTAGCCCTGTATAATCTTTGCTAGTAAACTAATAAGCATATGAATATAACTTCTCTCAGAAGGGATAAAAACCAAAACTCATGATTATGTCTGTCTTAAAGCCAGACACAACAATAACCGCACCTACTTTTCCGGGTTTCAAGCTGATCATAATTAGTATTTAGTGGCTACATGTTTGCCACATTTACAAAAAACTTGAACTGAATGAATATGCAACAGCTATACATGCAATTGTACTTGAACTAGTTAAGCCACCCAAGAGCATTGCATGTGGTTTTAGGACGGAAAGGCAATTTGACTCAAGCAATAAACAGAGTCTTGTGCTAAATGAATGCCACTAATAATCAAATCGCAAATTTACTTTTTTTGTTAATTACTTAATGGACCGGTTACCCTTATTCAGAAATAAATTTAATAGATGCCGTGACATATACAGTTTTCCAACGCCATCCCCTTGTCCATGAAAGAAACTAAGCATAATTATCAAAAATTCTTTAAAACCAATGTCAACTTTCCCTTGTTGGCCAATGTCTCAAAATACTGTAATATATTACGCATACTATATAATAAATACTTCACATTCATCCAAATTACGCATGAATAATGACATTAAATGCCATCATTGCCAGCAAGCCTGGACCAATCAGACAAAAATGAGTTCCGTAAAATGTGAACAAGAAAACCAAAATACCATTAAGATATAAGAGGGAAAAATAAAAATAAAAATTCATTGGAGTTTATGCCCAGAGATTCAAAGGCAAATACAACACGGCAGAATGTTTGGTTTACCATCGTAATCATTAACCACCAACTGATTTTTCATTTCCGTGAAATTTAAAAAAAAAAAAAAAAAAAAACCAATTCCGAATTTCACATGATTAAATAATAATATTATATTAAAAAAAGTTTATAAAGCAAGGAAATTCAAAATGTTTATGAAAGGTGAAAGAAATAAAATAAAAAATAAAAAAATGCAGAAAATAAGAATAATTTATATGATGATACCTTTCTTTCTTTCTCCACGGCGATTAGCGACGGTGGAGGCATGGGCCGGGTCATCGGATAAGTAGCCGTCAGGCTCATGGGGCGGGTCGGAGCACGGGGATCCGGGATTGGGAGATGAGGCAGCAGCGACAGAACAATGGTGAAGAGCAGAGAGGTTGAGGTTTCCCATGCTTGCGCTCTTCTTTATGATTGATCCATCCGTCAGCCTCACCCCGAAAAGCTTCACTCCTCCACCACCACCACCACCAGTGCGTGACGGGCACGTCCTCGAGTTGTGGCCGTTGTTGCTACAGTGAGAGCACCGCCGAGTCATGCCGATTCTACGCCGCCTGACTCGGTCGAAACAACAATCACAGGATTCGAGGGAGGAAGGGAGGCAACAAAGCAACCAGCCAGCCACAACCAACAACAACACGATGCGATGGAATTTTGGATAAAAAGAAAGAATAGTTAGAAGGAAAGAAAATGCATGTCTTCGCGCAATTAAGGAAAACGTGCCTCGTGGATGATTTCGGTATTTTTCTCACAATTCCAGGGCTATTTCTGGTATTCTATTTTAAGCCCTTCAATCTAATCTCAGTAGAACGCGGTGGATCACTAGTCGCTTAAACTTTGCATTGCAATCACTCTTTTGCCCTTTCCTTCTTCTTTTCTTGCTTCTTTTACAACTCCACTAATTTTATTTTATTTTTTACTTCAGAAATTCATTTTTGTTTCACTGCATTATGATTAGTTATAATAATTTATTTTAAGGATTCTTTTGGTGGTCAAAATAGAAAAGACACGATAGGATAAACCTATCATATTTTTTCTTTTAATTTTAGTAAAAAAAAAAATTTTATGGCGAGCATTTGGTCATTTTATTTATGTTGAGTTGGTATCATCTGGTCAATATGGATAGCATCTGAGTGTTTGATTGTTTAAGGAAAAGAACGGTTGGAGAGTAAACATGGATCCAAACTTTATCACTTTATCCTTTGCAACAAATATATGGCGAAAGTGATTTTGATTTTATTTGTCTCATGCCATCTAGTTTCCAAATCTATGTGGATTCTCTTGTTTGCTTTTTCGTTTTTGCTTTTTTAAATTATTATTATTAGTTGCTCATTTCATATTTCAAAAATAAATATAAGAGTTTTATATTTCTCCGGCTGCACGTACATAAATTTGAAAAGAACAAGTTAAATTCACTTATTTTTATATGCAAGCAGGAAATAAAGTTATTGTTATGGACTCATATATGAGGCCTATAAGCTCAACAAAAGGCAATTCAAATATAATCAATCAAAGATATCAATTATAATACGACAACATAATATCATAGGTTTGGACTATTCGCAATAACACTGAAGGTCCAGCACTTAATACTCACATGTAAACTCTATAAATAAGAGGTAAAACCTTTAGGTACGCACACTTTCTCTTTTACTGTTATATTGTCACTGTACACACACTCCTTTAACAAAAAAGTTATTTATTATTCTTCTGTGCACAGTAATCTGCTTGATTTAAGAGTACCTTAGAGATAACATCTAAATCTATTAGACTACACATTTTTTTTTTTTTTTTTTTAAACATAGACTACACATCTTTATCTCTAAGTCAAAACAGTTATGCAGAACAAATATTAAATCATAAGTATCAACAACTAAAATTATAAACACCTATTACTTTTTTTTTGGGGTGAAGTAACACCTATTACTTTTTAATACTTATCAGTTAATTTTAAATATTTATAGACGTCAAATATTTTTATTCGAATACTTTCTTATTATAATAAAATACTCACGCGCTAGTGACACTAATGATTATCAAACTAAGAAGTTTCATTATTTTAATCTTCACTGCAATCGTATGAATTTTCCCTAATGATAATATCCTTGCCATCTTGTAAAAATATTTTTAAGAAATGTTTATTTGTCTTCTATTATCAATAGAAATATTTTTAACATTATTATTCAATGCTTTATTATCATATTATTAAAAGAAACTTATAAATTACTCGACTTAATATGATAATCCAAACTAAAAAAATAATATAAAAGTGTTTTCTCAAAAAATATTTCATAAATTTAATAATTATATATTTTTTTGTACGCATTGAATTTTATTTATTCGACTACTAATTTTCCTTGTTTGATGTAAAAGGATGATTGCGCAATTATCGGGAATGGAGGGCGGAGTTTGTATTGTAGTGGAGTGATTTGGAGGTGTTGCGATTAAATTAGAACTCTTTAAAAAAAGCCAATGAGTGTATTTACGGATGAGAAATAGGCCGCGTGGAATAGATGGACGATGGTAGCCCACAGCTACTTTACGTGGAGTTGAAGCTATTACATGTCACATTATTTTATTTCTTCACCTCATCCAAAAGGAATATTTCCTTTTTTTTACTATTTAGTCTTTACTCATTGCAGAAATGTTACTTAATTATATTTGAGTAAAATTTTTTGACTCCTTAACGAAAATACGATTATTTTTTGACTCTTAACAAAAATACGATCATTACTGTAGTTTTTTATAAAAAAAATAAGTACCGAGATTTCTAAGAAATTCAATATGGATTTATTTAGTTAAAATTGTGGTCCCTCGCAATTAAAAAAAAGATCCACATTAGTTCCTCAAAAAAATTAAAATTGGTCCACTTTGAATTTCATTGAAACAGGACGACTAAATTTTTTTTTATAAGGGACTAAAATGAGGACCGTATTTTTTATTAGAGATCTAAAAAGGACTTTACTCATTATATTTTCACACATATTATTATATATTTTTAGGGAAGAATATTTATCATTTTTTTAGAGTAAACACCATTTTTGGTCCCTGGCAATATCTACGAAATTCTTTTTAGTCCCTGGTAATAAAAAAGGACCAAATTGGTCCTAAAATTATGAAAAAAGGGTCACGTTAGTCCTTATGTCAACTCCTCTGTCACTAACGTGGCCCTTTTCTCATACTGTTAGGGACCAATTTGATCCTTTTTTATTGCCAGGGACTAAAAACGATTTCGTAGATATTGCCAGGGACCAAAAATTGTGTTTATTCTAAAATATATAACTTTTTGTCATTTTAGATCATAATTGTTGATTTTCGTCAGTCAACGAATATAATTTATTGGGTCAAACTTATTAATTAATTAATATCTCGTAATAAATTATAATTGTTGATTGACGGAAATCAACGATTAGAATCTAAAATGACACAGTTATATTCTTTAAAAGGAAAGCTTTTCCCATATTTTTATGATATTAATTATTTAATTATAGTTGATTTTCTTATCATTAAAATATTTGTAAAGTTAATCTACAAAGGTAGCTCAGTTGGTAACTAAGTGTGCAAAGTTTTGCTTTAGTCATGAATTCAAACCTTGTTGTTCTGTCCATGAGACAAAAAGGTCTAATCAACGACTAGTAAGTCAATATTAGATTTATGTGTCATCTCTCTCGCATTTATGAGAAAAATACTTTAGAGATCAGCTAGTATAATTAAAGAATTTTTTCTTAATTTCTTTTTAGCCATAATAAGCCCTTTTTAGGTCTTTTAGAATATGAGCCTTTGTTAGGTCCATAATATTTGGTTAAAGCAAATTCTTATAATTCTTGGAAGTTAGAGAAAAATCACATCTCCCTCAAAGGAGGAATAATCTCATTCTTTCTTTGGTGACAATGGTCCAATACATTTTCTATTCCAATAAATATCTAACTTTAAAGGAGCCGTACTCTGAGAATAAAATAATTGAAGGAGGTTGAGTGAGGGTAGCTTTATGTTATTAAAAATATATATATATCTGTACAATTATCCTACCGTATTACCATCGGTACAAATATGATAAATGTGAAAGGATAAGTAACGTATAAAAAATATTTGTTCAGTATTATATGCTGCTCTGCTATGTTTTCTTTCTTCTCCTTCCTGATCACTTCCACTTGCATAAGCTCTTCTCTAATTTTTTTTTAATATATTTATTGGTTCATTGTTTACCTGATTAAAATAAGGGGCGGTTTTCTTAAAAGCATTTTCTTTGTTCCTAGGAGTCGTGAGATCACATTATATAAAGAATCACTTCAACTCAAAATCTTAATGTATTGGGTAAGGGCCTACCTTAATGTGTTAGGTAAGGGCCTTTTTAATTGTTTATAATATTCTCTAATACATCCTCTCACTCAAGAATTATTTGGGCTTGATGCCTTATGTTTATTTAATTCTACAAGTGGAAAGCGGTGAGAATCGAACTCGTAATCTTGTGGTCACTGAAGCTCTAATACCATGTAAAGAATCACTTCAACTCAAAACCTTGAAGTATTGAATGAGAGCTTTTTTAATTGTTTACAATATTCTCTAACACAGTAATTTGAAAATGTAAGTTAATTTCGACTAATTAACTATTTAGTCAGTTCAAATACTTGCGTTTAAGGGCATAAATGGGCTAGATCGGCCTAAAGGGACCTACGACTTAGCTTATATCAGGTTAGGCTTTATCTATTACATATAGTCAAATAGAACAGGTCTAAACTTTAAAAAAATCTATTTAGAAAATAGGCCATAGATTTTTTTATATATTTCGGGCAAATAAGCTTACAGGTCAACCTATATATAGGCTTAAATAAGATAAATAAATATTATTTTAATAATTTTGAATAATATAGTAATATTATTTAGTTGTTTTTTAATTATTAAATGTTTAATAGCTTAAATAGACTAACAGGCCTAGGTCACAACTTTAATTTTTTAAATATAGATTAGGTCAAATTTATAATTTGAGCCTATACAAATGCTAACAGGCTAAGTCAAGTCAAAGATTTTTTTGCATAGATCTAATCTATTTAAACTAAAACTCAGTCTAACCAAACATATTTACACCACTACTTTCAATAAAATTATATAAAAGGCAAATTATCTATTTTATAGTTGTATTCATGTTTCCCAATGATAGAATACAAGTCTTAAGTATAACTGGTTAGCTGGCAGTTAGTTAGATTAGAATAGATGACTCAGCAACACTATGTGGGTCCCTATATATATACACTACACAAGTGTATCTGTAATTATCAATTCAGTTGCTTAATCAAGATGTGCATTTCTTATTTTCTCTCTGAACCCTAGATCCTCTTTCTCTTCTCTTTCATCTTTTCATCTTTGGTTCTGATATCTTTATGGTATCAAAGCTTTGATCGATCCATGGCGTCATCTTCCACCAACAATATTTTGCACACTTTCTCAAATCCAGTCTCATTCAAGCTTGATGAGACAAATTTTCTTCCGTGGAAACAGCAAGCGTTATCCACCATAAAAGGATTCAAACTTCAACGATTCATCACAAGATCTGAAGAAACAGAGCTTGAAAGAACTTCTCAGAGCGAAAGATCTGAAGAAACAGATGCAGAAACAGAGCTTTATGAACAACAAGATCAACTTCTGATGTCTTGGCTGCTTTCATCCATGTCTGAAACCTTGTACACAAGAATGGTAGGTTGTGACTCCTCCTACCAGATCTGGAAGAAACTTGATGAATTTTTTGTTTCGCAAACAAGAACAAAGGTGAAACAACTCAAGATTGCACTAAAGAACATCAAGAAGGAAGGTCCAATCTCAAACTATCTTCTCCAAGTAAAGAAAATTGTTGATTCTCTTGCTGCCACAGGTTCGTCAGTGTCTGTAGAAGAACACATTGATGCAATTCTTGATGGCTTAAGTGAAGAATATGATCCTTTTGTCACCTCCGTTACCTCAAGAACGGATGCTTACACTGTATCTGAGATAGAAGCTCTCTTGATGGCTCAAGAAGAGCGCATAGAGAAAAGATCGAAGCCTATTGCAAACACTCTACAAGCACATATCGCTCAAAGGTTGCCATACAACAGAGAACAAGTGTTCAACAGAGGAGGAAATCAAAATTTCACACGTGGAGGTCGAGGCTCATATCGTGGAGGCAGAGGATATCACAACAATGGAAGACCTTTCTGCCAAGTATGTGGAAAACCTGGTCATGTTGCTTGGAATTTTTTTCATCGTTTCAACCAGAACTTTCCTAATCCTCAAGATCAAGCAAAAGGAAATGGAGGTAGATACCACTCAAACATGCAAGCTAACATAGCTGAAACAAGCAACCACAACACTGCTGTTGATGAAGCAGATTTCTTTTCTGCCTTTGACCAAGAGTGGTACCCAGACTCAGGGGCCACTAATCACTTTACTCCAGACCCAAGCAACCTTATAACCAAGGCCAGCTATACTGGACAAGATTCAGTCCAAATAGGTAATGGTTCCTCTATGAAAATAAAGCATTCTGGACACTCAATTCTTCACTCACCATCCAATTCTATTTCTTTCAACCTACCCAATCTTTTGCATGTACCTGGACTGTCCAAAAATTTACTCAGTGTATCTCAATTTGCAAAAGATCATAATGTTTTCTTTGAATTCTATGCTGACTGTTGTTTTGTGAAATCCCAGGCCACCAAGGAGATTCTTCTCCGAGGAACAATTAAGAATGGCCTCTATGCCTTTGAAGGAGTGAAGATTCAATCTCATATGGCATTTAATATTGTTACTGTTTCAAATAAGCATGTACCTTCCTCTGTAAACATCAATACTTCCTTGTCCAAAATTGATAGCATTTTATCTTTGTGGCATAGTAGACTGGGTCATGCATCTTTACCCACAGTTAAACGTGTACTTCATCATTGTAAAATTCCATTCAGCAATAATACTTTACCTTTTACCTGTTGTGCTTGCTGTATGGGGAAAATGCATCAGTTACCTTTTCCTCTTGCTTTAGGTACCTATACTAAACCTCTTGAACTTATCTTCTCTGACATTTGGGGTCCTTCACCAATTACAAGTACCACAGGTGCTAAATACTACATATCCTTTATTGATGCCTTCACCCGATACACCTGGTTATATCCCCTGCAAACAAAGTCCCAAGCCCTCACCACTTTTCTTACCTTCAAAACTATGGCTGAATTGCAATTTGACACAAAACTGAAAGCTATTCAAACCGATAATGCCAAAGAATACCTCACCTTTTCCTCTTTTCTTACCAAACACGGTATCCTTCATAGACTTAGTTGCCCTCACACACACCAACAGAATGGCATTCCTGAAAGAAAGCATAGGCATATTGTTGATACTAGTTTAGCCCTTCTAGCTGCTTCTGGATTACCTAAAGAGTACTGGTCTGAAGCCTTTCTTACTGCAACATTCATTATAAACAAACTTCCCACACCTACACTTCAAAATATTTCCCCACATGAAATGCTTTATCAAAAACCTCCTGACTACAACTTCTTAAAAACATTCGGTTGTGCCTGTTATCCTCATCTCCGCCCATACAATACTCACAAGTTTGATTTTCGTACTATTCAATGCACTTTTCTTTGCTATTGTAGTCAACACAAAGGGTACAAATGTTTATCCCCTACTGGTAAAGTTTTCATAGCACGTAATGTCATCTTTGACAAAACTCTCTTTCCTTTCATAAATATTGACACATCAACTACACAATCACTATCCTCTTCCTTTCCTGCCCCCATTCCAGCCATACCTACTGTAGTCACTTCTCAATCACCTACTAATCCTAATTTGAGTGTCTCTAATGCTGCATTTTCTACTGGTTCCTCTTTTCCTGTTTCTTCTGATTCTTGCAGGTTATCTCCTTCTAGTACAGCTGCTGTCCAGCCTTTTACAGCATCAGATCATTCTATTACAGCTGTTGTCCAGCCTCTTGCAGCATCTGATCCTCCTAATCAGCATTCTATGGTTACTAGATCCAAGGCAGGGATATTCAAACCAAAGGCTTATCTTACTTCTCTTGAACCCTCTACAGTCGCTCAAGCTATTGCTCTACCTCATTGGCACAAGGCAATGAAAGATGAATATGAAGCTCTAATTCGCAACAACACCTGGCAGATTGTGACTCTGCCCTCTGATTGCATACCCATTGGCTGTAAATGGGTCTTCAGAACCAAGTATAATCCCAATGGATCTATTTCAAAATACAAAGCAAGACTAGTTGCTAAGGGATTCCACCAACGTGAAGGACTTGACTATGCTGAAACTTTCAGTCCTGTGGTGAAGCCAGCTACTATCCGTATTGTTCTTACTCTTGCTCTTTCTAAACAGTGGCCCATACATCAACTTGATGTAAACATTGCCTTCTTAAATGGCGATTTAAGTGAAACCGTGTACATGCAGCAGCCTCAAGGATTTTATGTTGGTGATAAAACCAAGGTATGTCGACTCACTAAAGCTCTTTATGGCTTAAAGCAAGCTCCTCGTGCTTGGTTTAACAAACTTAGTACCACATTGCACACTCTTGGCTTCACTCCTACTAAGTGTGACTCCTCTGTATTTGTTTCCTTCACTGCTTTTTCCACTACCTATGTACTTGTATATGTTGACGATATTCTGATCACTGGTTCTTCCGCTGTTGTAATCAACTCTCTCATTCACAAACTCAACCAAGCTTTTGCTCTTAAAGACCTTGGACAGCTTCATTATTTTCTGGGTATTGAAGCAAAAAGGGACTCCTCTGGCAATCTCAATCTGAGTCAATCAAAATATATTAAAGATCTTCTCAAGAAAGCTGGCATGACTGATTGCAAGCCCATGCCTACTCCCATGGTTTCTGGTCTCAAATTATCTTCCAAAACAGGTTCTGCCTTCACTGATCCCACCTTGTATCGATCGATAGTTGGTGCACTCCAATATGCAACTGTAACTAGGCCTGACATCTCCTATTGTGTCAATAAAGTCTGCCAATTTATGCACACTCCTCTGGACACTCATTGGAAGGCAGTCAAGCGGATTCTTCGCTATCTACAAGGCACTTTAACTCTTGGCCTCTCTCTCAAACCTTCCTCTCATTTTCATCTCACAGCATATTGTGATTCTGATTGGGGCTCTGATCCGGATGACCATAGATCAACCTCTGGTTACTGCATTTATTTTGGTGGGAATCTAATCAATTGGTCTTCTAAAAAGCAAACCGTTGTAAGTCGGTCAAGCACAGAAGCTGAGTACCGCTGTCTTGCTGCAACAGTGGCTGAACTCACTTGGGTCAAATCTCTTCTGTCTGAACTTAAAGTCACTCTTCCAGCAACTCCAACAATTTATTGTGACAATTTGAGTGTTGTTCAGTTATCTGCAAATCCACTATTTTTTTCCAGGACCAAGCACTTTGAACTGGACTTATACTTTGTTCGTGAAAAAGTTCTGAGCAAGCAAATCTCAATTCATCATATCCCTTCTGCTGCTCAAATTGCTGATGGACTCACTAAAGCTATCTCAAGCTCTACCTTTTCAGTTTTTCGTTCCAAGCTCACACTCTCACCTCCTTCGAGTGCTGACCTTGTGGGGGGATGATAGAATACAAGTCTTAAGTATAACTGGTTAGCTGGCAGTTAGTTAGATTAGAGTAGATGACTCAGCAACACTATGTGGGTCCCTATATATATACACTACACAAGTGTATCTGTAATTATCAATTCAGTTGCTTAATCAAGATGTGCATTTCTTATTTTCTCTCTGAACCCTAGATCCTCTTTCTCTTCTCTTTCATCTTTTCATCTTTGGTTCTGATATCTTTACCTAATAAGACAGTATAAATATGATTGAATTTAAACTCTTTTATGAGTTCATGTTTTTCTTTTTAGGCTTTAATATTTCTAAAGTGAATGTAGATAAGTTATCTACATTTGCTCCCAAAACGACGTCGTTTTGGGTTGAAAAATTAAAAAATTATAATTAAAAGACTATTATAACCATAAAATAAATTATAATTACAAAAATACATTGATTTCCGCTTCAAAACGACGTCGTTTTGGGCTCACTGTAGATAAGTTATCTATATTGACGGTAGAAAAAGCGAAACCTTCTTTTTATTATATAAAATGTTAAATAATTAGCCAATGTTGAAATGCAACTTTCCCTTGTACTTTAAGAGGAGATCGATTAATCATAACGCATTTGTTTAATTTCTATGCCCATTTGACTTGATAATCTTGAGTTCCTTATCCATGTTGATTGATTTCCTTATTTATTTGATATAGTTGCACAGGATTTTAATCCGGGTTAAACAAACACGGCATGTGACAAGTCAAATTTGGGTCGATTAGCCCTGGAATAAGTACATTTCGGGTTAATAAATAATAAATATACTGACCAAGTCTAGTCCTATAGGTTTTCGTTAACTTACACTTCTTTAATATATTTATACAACCAAAGTTAAAAAAATTAATTTTAAATAATTTAATTAATTAACTTGTATTAAAAGCTTACATTAATTTGTATTACATTATTTAAAATTAATTATTACTTAAAGTAAATGAATTTCTATTTTAAAATAACATTTACATAAACCTAAAAGAAAAAAAAATATTATAATAATTATTTATGACAATATTTTTGAACTATTACACCAACCAAAAGAGCCATCCTAATCGGGTTAAATTTAAATGGGTCAAATCATGTTGTAAAGAACTAATTCAACCCAAAAATTTAAGTTGTTGGGGTGATGTTACATTAATAGTTTTATATATCTCAACATGCCCTCTCACCTGAGAGCTCACTGGGCTTGAAGGGTGGACAATGTACAGGCTCACATACTACACCTACCTGTGAGAAGAAAGAAATTCCACTAGAAAGAAAGTGGGGGGCGGTAAAGATCAAACCCGGGACACGAAGCTCTAATACCATGTAAAGAACTAATTCAAAACAAAAGCTTAAGCTGTTGGGGTGAGGCTACATTAATGGTTTTATATATCTCAACGCATGCCAAAAAAAATTTCTTTAAATTGATTGGTTCAACCCATCTAACTCGTTGGGTTATTGAGTTCACTCGTCAAGTTCGATTCATTTTAACACTCTTAAAATTAATGTTATATGTATCTTGGAAATAGATTCTCTCATATTTTAATTAATGGGATTTGCATTTATCATGTCACATGATACAAAAAAGTTTCTTTAAAATCTCGATTTATCACTACGATTTTATGTTTTTACGATTTTTTTCATCAAAACAATTTTACTAATATTCCAAATGCTTTTACATTTTTACGATTTTTTACGATTGTTTTACATTATGATTTTACGTTTTATGATTTTTTAATCACTTTCCGATTTTACCTAAGATCTCGGTTTTAATAACATTATCCTACACACACAACATTTTGTGGGACCCGCACTTTTTGAAGCAAAAAAAAAAAACTAAAGCGCGCAAAACGAATCTCTATAACATTACATAATCACTTTTCCTACAACATAACTCTTATAAAACCCTTAATTAATATGATTATGTCATGTGAAGAAATTATAATTATATAGAGAAAGATTAACAGTGATGATTTTGTAATTACCTATTTCCATTTTTTTATTTTTTTATCATTAATTTACTTTTGTATGATTATAATTTCACAACATAATATTGTCATATTAATTAACATATAAGAGGATTCACTTCCTTTTGTAACACCTGTTTATTTTGATTGACCCAAGCAACATTAAAAAATAATTGCTGGATAATTATAACAGAAGACCCTCCTCCATATATAGTTAAAGCTTTCATCTGTTATAAATAGTTAAAGCCTATGAAAACAACGATGTCTTGATATTTCTACCAGCATACCTTATTGTACTGCAGATCAGTTTTGAGTGTTGGTAATTTTGAATGTATTCCTACCTGGTCTCCGATTGCAGGACCATTATTATTACCAACTACAAGAGACTCTCTAACATAATATGATGTTTCTAAACCACCTCCTCATGTACGGCGCATGAACACAAATAAATAATTGATGTACCCGAGCAAGTCTATCTCTCTAATAGCCTTGTGGTCCTGATTCTCAACCTGTTCACTCAAAACATTCCATAATAAATACACAGTCCAAATAAAAAACAAAGAGAGGATGTGCAAAGGGTACTCATTAAGGTTAATGGCCCAAATAGGAAAATCGAACATGGATAGCAAGACCTAGTACCGAGAAACACCAAACATTATGATTGTCCTCTTGTTCTACCCTCATAAATATTAGGAGCAGCTGGAGCCAGGATTATTATCGCGAACGTAGTAACATAGATTTGGTAAGTGTAAAAATTCGAATAAAATGTTAAATAGATTCAGATATGTAATAATGTTTTTTTATGAAGACAAATTAGCTAGTATCATAAAAAGTTTACGTTAAATTTAAAAAAAAACCACTTTATTAATCTCATATGCTTATCTTAGCTCAAGTATACATAATAGTGACCAAATTATCACGTTTTTTAAAAAAAATTGTTCAAATGTCATGCAAACAATACTCTTTAATTTATCGGACTGTCACACATCCAAATTTGCTATGATTGATAGTAAATTTAACGCCGTCAATCTTGTATTAGACATAATAGACCACTAAATTTGTTACAACTGATAATAAATTTGGTACGCTAATGAAAATATGTCATGTGACCTAGCTAAACTTGTTACCAATCGTAACGACTTTGGACGTGTGTCAGTCTCGTCAAAAATATTATTAGTGTGATATTTAAAAAAAAAATTGAGATAGGATGGCATTTAGGTAATTGTTCCTATGTATACGTTTCGAACCCCTTCAACGTATAGGTCAGATTCATTCCCTCGACAAAACTTGAGGTCGTAGCCATAGATTGCTCCTCTGATCCTAATAATGGTCTTGAAAATTTTGTAAACAAAATTATCTCAATGAAAAGATCCGATATAATTTGTACGGACACGTGAGGACATTGATTAGACATTTAATATAATTACCAAGGCGGCAGTGAGGATACGGAAAAGTAAGAGAGAGAGATAGAGAGAGTGTGTGAAGCCAAGTCAAGCTTTTCAGACTTCAACAGTGTGATATTATTATAATATTATGGAACCTTGAAGATATCAGAGCATATCTTATCTCTTTTCTACGGTGACGCGCGCGTGATAAAGTATGTTATCCTTGTCTAACTAACGAGAATAACTGAGAGCTTCATCACGGAAATTAATAAAAATAAGGTACAAGGAAAAATATTAGTTTGATCATTGTCTTCGGGATGCTATTGTTTAGTATCATGTGCACGTGCACGCCTGTGTATAATATAGACTTGTTAAACAAATCATGATGTCAAATATATAATCTGCTTCGGGGTTAAAAAAAAAAAAAAGCAAAATAATTTATGCATATAATTATTTAAGTATATTAACGATTTAATATAGATCCTATCAAAAAGATTGTTTCAATTTCATTAATTTAAAAAATAAATTAACATAATAAATAAGTAATGTTATATCATCTTAAATCATTCTCTATAATACTTTTGATTACTAAAATATATTAAATGAGAAATGCTTGAAAAAAATTTTAAATTATTCTTTCATAATTAATTAGAAGATCATCAAAGAACTTCATTACTCAAAGAGCTTTATTATGTATGATTAAAGGGCTTAATGCATCTTCAAGCTTATCTCCCAAAATGATATGGTTTTGGAGGTAGGAGAAGGATTTTTTTGTTATTCTAATTTCTTATAAGATTATATTAATCATTATTATTATAATTTTTTTTTCTCCCAAGTCATTTTGGGGTAACTAGAATACTTTATCTAACCCATGATTAAAAGTCCATAATTGAATGATAAAAGAACTTTTACGTGGTGTATCAATATTTTTATTTAAAAAATAAACTACAGATATCTCTCGTGTAAGACAATCTTATTCGGGGTGAATTCAAGATTAAAACTTCAAACCTTTTTAAAAATGATAATGTGGAAGATCTTTTACCTACTCAACTTTCATATGCCAAGTAAACTACCATCATTTGATATGGTATATCAATACTAAACCCAAAGCAAATTAGGTCTTGGATGGAGAGCGTTGTAAGTGAATTTGAGGGAAATGAAATAGAGATCATGGCGTTTTCAAAGAAAAAAGGAGGAAATTGATAGGAGAGGGAGCGCAGGCTTCACTCCAAAAACATGGTCGCCTACTCCTTTATTTTTTATTTTATTTTGGATTTTATCAGTATCAAGTTACATAATCTAAGAAAACTTTCCTACACACACAATTAAAAGGTGGGGTTCACATGTTTTTTTTTTTTTTCTCTTTCATCATTTCACTTTCTCTCTCTTTCTTTATTGTGAGGATAGGAAAATTTTCTTATATCATGTTACATTATTCTCATAAAAACCCTTTTATTTTTATAGTCTTAGATTATGCGGCGGAAATAAACTAATGACAGTAAGATTATTAGCTTCAACTCAGTCAATTAACTGGTAACGCTTAAAAATAATTATTTACAAATAAGTCCCTAAAAAATTTTCATTTTAGTTGAGAGAAAAAATTGACCATTATAATTATGAAAGACAAACTCGATTGAAAATCAGTCTAAGCAAACTATTGTTTGTGGAAATTGGGCTACCGGTACGCGCTCGATATAATATAAAATTATTTCAATTTAAAAATTAAATATTCTATTTTATTATTTAAAAAATGATTTTATATTTTTGGCCAGAGATATGAGTTTGAATACAGTTGAATGAAAACATTTTTTTAGAAAAACTTCACATCGTAATTTACTGACATTAGTTAACCACAGTTATCAGAAACATCTACGTCACGATCAATCGCTCAAACAAAGTTTTACTGAAATTTGATTTCCGTAATGAAGGGGTTCTATGGATTTGGTCATGATTTCATAAAGAACTACTACAACGAAAATTTAGTAAAAGTAAATATTCTTTTGTTTCTTTAACAAAAAATATTATTACTATTTTAGTTCTTTATAAAAAAAAAAGTAATTGTCTGATTCTTACGAAGTTCAAAATGAATTCATTTTTAGTTTTTTTGAAGGATTAATGTCACTATTTTTTGAATTTGTGAGGAATCATAATTTCAACTAAATAGATCCATTTTGAATTTCCTAAAGACTTTGAGACTTTTTTTTTTAAGAGATTAAAATAAAAATTGAGTCTTTTTATTAGAGATCCAAAAATATATTTACTCTTTAATAAAATATAAAACTGAAACTAAATAGTAAATACAGCATGACTAATTACTACAGTAATTTTGTTTAATAAAGAGGGAGAGTGACCATTTTGCCACGTTTGGACAAAAAAATTACCAGACTGCCACGCCAACAATAAATTTTGTCAAAATACCACGCGGCATAATTCGCTACACAGTGTAGCGAATTATGTATGCAAGTAATTCGCTACACAGTGTAGCAAAATATGCCGCGTCAGAACCAAAAATGTCACATGTCAAATTTTGAGAAATTCGCTACCTTATGTAGCGAATTTTGCAAAATGTGACATGTGGCATTTTTGGTTCTGTGCGTTCTGACGTGGCATATTTCGCTACACTGTGTAGCGAATTACTTGCATACATAATTCACTACACTGTGTAGCGAATTATGTATGCAAGTAATTCGCTATACAGTGTAGCGAAATATGCCACGTCAGAACCAAAAATGCCACATGTCAAATTTTGAGAAATTCGCTACCCTATGTAGCGAATTTTGCAAAATGTGACATGTGGCATTTTTGGTTCTGTGCGTTCTGACGTTGCATATTTTGCTACACTGTGTAGCGAATTACTTGAATACATAATTCGCTACACTGTGTAGCGAATTATGTCACGTGGCATTTTTGCAAAATTTATTATTAGCGTGACAGTCTGATAAATTTTTTGTCCATACATGATACTTTGGTCACTGTTACTAATAAAGACTACCAACACACAATCTCTCAATTTTCCTTTAATAAGGTACACCATAGAACGACTCCAAATATCGATGTGGACGGTGGACCTCTCCAACTCCAAGTCAAACATACGCGTAAGTTTGCACCCTCCTGCCGCCACCAGCCCTCCTCTTGTTTTACCCAATCCTTTATGCCTTCATTTTTTTTATTAATATTTTAAAAGTACCGATTAAAAATATTATATTTAAATGTTTTTGAAACAATAATAAACACTTTTAAATTCTTAGTATATTAAATAATTGGGATAGGATATTATGACACCCAAGTTATGTTACACCCATGTGACACCTAGTCAATCTCACCGTTAGATCGTTTATATTGATCCAACGGTTATATATATTTCCATCTTTGTATGGTCATGATTTCCCAAATTTAATATTTTATATTTATTTCTACCTTTGTATCGTTATGATTTCCCATATTTAATGCTTTCACTTTAAATTTGGGAAATCATGACCATACAAAGATGGAAATAAATATAACCGTTGGATCAACATAAGCGATCTAACGGTGAGATTGACTGGGTGTCACATGAGTGTAACATAACTTGGGTGTCACAATATCCATAATTTGCACACATCAAATCCAAATACGTTTTCTTGTTTGATAATATAATTTTTTTTCTTGACTTATTATTATTTATTTTTCGAAAATATTCCAATCAATTTATTGCTTCGCAATTAATCCGATTCGGAGCGAGTTCAGAATTAAGGTCCCAAAAGTAATACTGAAAAAATTCAAACACATACTCTCACTTTTATTTAATTTAACTGGTTCAATACATAATGTTGATCCGCCCTGGTGAGTTGGCCATATCAAACGCAAGCAAATGCAGTTACCAATAACTACGTTTAATGTGTAGGCACAAAATCAAAATGCCTAGTTTTGGAAAAAAGATATCCTAATACGTTATACTTTACTATTTTTTTATTATCTGCCAAGTGATCCCTATGATGCAGGTAGCGAGTTTTTTTGCGCCTGCCACATGTCTTAAACAGTCCTATTCCTGTGCCAT
Organism: Gastrolobium bilobum; assembly: GCF_033153095.1. NCBI lineage: Eukaryota > Viridiplantae > Streptophyta > Magnoliopsida > Fabales > Fabaceae > Gastrolobium > Gastrolobium bilobum. The sequence continues at coordinate 163,094 of NW_026896998.1, read as the reverse complement.
TTGGTCTCGCTAGTTGAGCCAACAGAACTTACATGGGAGGAAAAATAACTTTCCTAGTATAACATGACATATATTGGGCACTTTGATATTTGTCCCTTAAAGATGTACTTGTAGTACATCACATGATAATCAGATAATCCGCGCTATTGAGTAGTTAATGTAAATATTTTTATTGTTCTTGATATATTTACCATCCTTAAAATTGGGTAGTGGGGTATATGACTACTAATGGAGTGCAATCGACAGAAACTGCAATTATATATATTGCTTTATATCTGTCTCTCATTGGATAGAAAATACAAAATTAAGATAGATAAGGAATATTTTCCTTATTTTTCACATGGCAAAAACCTGTAACAAGCTAATACACATCTATGATGGTATCTGTAATGCATATTTAAGATTTTATTTTGATTGAGAAAGGTCAAATAATGAGAGATCGATCCACTTGATACATTCATGCATTTCTTTTGGAAAAGACACCATCTGACCCAATCAACGCGTCCAAAACCATAGCACGATGTGAAACAGAACCGATTTCTAATTTGCTTATTTCTCCTTTTACTTTAAAACCTTAGTTTGCCTTGTACTATTGTATTGGCCCAAATGATGTGTTTTTTAGGCCGCAAAATGTTGCAAAATTACAATTTTATTAGAATGATGTGACCTAAGGTGGCCCAACTACAGAAACTATTTCCAAATAAATCAATTTCAATATTTATTTATTTTTTTAATCTCATGAACCCCAATCATTAGAGGGGTGTTTCCTAGTTCAATTATCATGTTTGATACGCCCTAAATATTTTTTTTTTTGTTTGAGGGCATTTGATTCCGAGGCCTGCCTCCATGGTACTTTTTGTTTTTTTATCGATTCTGTGCCCTTACCCTTGTGAAACTACTTTTTTTTTTCCTTCTTTTCTAAAAGCAGTTCCACAAACACCACCTCCAAAACTCTTTTGTATTTTTTTTTCTAATCCAATTATCGTCCTTGAATTGGAATGTTAAATCCTTGCTACAAAACATATCATTCCAGTTGATTTCATTTCTATTAAGCAGGTGTACATGCTCATTGTTCAGGTTGTCATTTGACTTATACTTTAGTATTTGGACATAACAATTGTGCTTCACGACAGAGCTACTGACCACTAAATTTTCTTGCAATTATCATGAGGAAGAAGATTCTTTCATACCAAAACCCTTCTCTAAAAAATCAAATGTTGTCTAAAATACAAAAGAATTCCACGGGATGATGTCCAGAAAATTACATTTAGGATAAAAAAAATTAAGAGTTCCGCATAAATTGATAAAAAAAAAAATGAAATTCAAACTAATTCCACAGGTATTATTTGCAGAACCCCCAACCGATTAAGTAATCGATTATACATTTGACCCAGTATAAAACAAATAAATTGAGTTCAACTGATGTTAAACTGACATCATTTAAAAAAAAAAAAAAAAAACTTATTTTGTGAAATTTAGATAAAATACTTAAAAAATACCAACAATGAGATTTGAATCTAGAATATATTAATAACTTACAATACTTATTACTAAACCAATTTTATTCATTAGCTGACTCAATATCCCCTACTAAATCAATGATCGATTTGGTTATGCCCGAATGTACGGTGTTTCCCCAAACCTCACAACGAAACATACAATGATGAGAATTATTCTGATTAAGTCAACTATACGATCACACAAGATATATATGTACATAGAAAAAAGGTTATATTTACAAACTTTTTGTTTATAAACTCTTACAAAATACACTATGTCTGACCGGTTATACTTCAATCAAAAGTGTTCAATCAAAAATATATAACCAATCAGACTTAGTGTAATTTATAAAAAAATTTATAAACGGATCATTTCCTAATATTATATATTGCACTCTTTTTGTTTTCTGCACAGCGTATTTCATTTTTATTTCTCATTACATTATACACGTCATCCATTTCCAATCCGAAAAGAGAAAGAAGAATGATCATAAAATCACTTTTCATACATTGATATATGCGGACTGCATAAAATGCTTCCTTTTCTAATTTTGATTACTGTCACATAACATTTGAAGCTACCTTTTGGGAGTAGTCCAACAACTACTACCAGCACCGTCCTAACCTCCTAAGTCCTAACCCACCCAATACAATAACTTACAAGAACAGATAAGAGACAAGAAGGAAAAATAATATTAAAAAAAATGACAACAAAATGATTTCATGATAAAAGTCATAAATGTAAAAAATAAATAAAAAAGAAAAAGAAAATCGAGCAATTGTCACTTCACCGGTAGCTTCTGTAGGCTGGGGTATACATACAGCTCTCAGCAAACTTCACCAAATCTTTGGGTTGAGGAAGACGAGTAGCCAAGCCTGAGAAAAACCAAAACTCAATTTTATTATAATTCTGACTCTATTTTTTTAAAATAAAATATTTAAAAGAAAAAAATATTCAAGATATGCAATTGTAAAAGGTGCACATAGTAAAGGAAAACTAAAAGCTGACCAAGCTCATAAGCCTTAGCAGCAACATTGGCAGCTATGTGTGCTGAAATCTTTCTAATGTCAGTAAATGGTGGAAATATGAGTCCCTTGTCAAAATTCTCCTGGGTCACTTGAGCAGCCAAAGCCTCCGCTGTTCCATGAAATCACATGGTATTGTAATATAAATCAGTAGCATGTCAATGACTACGACAACACTTTATTACCAAGTTTATTTTTATTAAATGTATAAATTCCAAAGTATAACAACTGTCCACTCACTGCCAAATTCACCGAATTCAACTTCAATTGAATATAAATATAGAGTTCCAAATATTTTAAGTAAAATTTAGGAAACAAGGAAATGCACTCCCAACAGTTGAAAATGAATATTCACTTCAATTCCCATGCTAGTTTAGAACTTTCTTCAAATTATAAAAGAAACCTATGGGGGAAAGAGTCAATTGCATTATGAAAAAGAGCAACACATAAATACATTGGAGCATTTTTTTTTTCATATCTCATTACTCCCAATTTTTCACCTGTCCCAAATATAACATTGGAATAAATGTTCAAGTCTCTTGTGCACTTACAGGCAGCCAGAAGCAGGTCGTCATGCACTCGAATGGTCCCAGACATTATTAAACCAAGACCGAATCCAGGAAATATGTATGCATTATTGGACTGATGAACAAAGAAACAAAAATCCAAATTAGACCTTATTTTAAATGTGAAAATTTCAATGTTTATATAAATTCTCAGGAGCTTAGACCTGGCCAGGCACAAACACTTTCCCCTCATATTCAACTGGAGGAAATGGGCTCCCACTTGCAAAAATGGCACGTCCCTGATGATATTGCACATGGATAAAGTGAAGAAAATAAAATAAAATATTCATAATTGATCGATTCCAAACACCTAAATAAATCAATATAAATAATTATGGTAGCAATATAATATAAGGAAAGCTTAAATTCTAAAGCAAAAATACAAGCTGCTTCCTATTACCTGGCTCCACTTATAAGCTTCTTCAGCAGTACATTCTGACTGTGACGTTGGGTTGGAAAGAGAAAAAATAATAGGTCTCTACAAGCATTATCATAGGAATATGTTGCTTAGCTTATGTGGACAGGAAATTGCATAGTAGGTACAAGCTAGATAAATAGATTGACATAGTACCTCATTAATAGAGGCCATGGCCTCAACCACCTCTTTAGTAAAAGTTCTTCCTTGTCCCGATGTTCCAATCAACACTGTTGGTTTAATTTTCTGAGAAGATAACATTGAAAATGTAAGAAAATTGAAACTTGTTTGTGTGTGTGTGTGTGTGTCTGGGTGTAATGAACAGAAAGATCAATCATACATTAACAGCATCTACGAGTTGTTTAACAGGTTCATGTTCATGAGCCCAGGGCTTCTTAAAATGTTGGAGTGATTCTTTACGGGAACTGACAATCAATCCCTGGAAAAGTAGGAATAAAAAATTAATCAGATGGAAGATGAGAGAATCTATTTCATTCAGGTGGAGCTAAACTGGATTTACACAACCTTTGAGTCCACCAACCAAATGTTCTTGCGCACTTCCTCCAGTGGGGCATTTGTCTGCATCAAAAATGGTAGTTTCTCAATAAATATAAATCATTCATTCAATAGTCGCATCATAAAATTCTCACCACCCTCCACTTAAAAAACCCCAAAAAAAGCAAGTAACAACTCTAAAAGTAGCTAGCAACCTGTTTTGATGTTTCAAGTGCTATGAGTTCTGCTATTCCAGTGCCTGCCTGCAATCACCAGAAAATACAAATAAGCCACAAGACAAATGGATGGAGCAGTTTGTATTCAAAGTTTATTTGAAAAAATCTAGCTTTAATGAGTTCTAATATGAACACTCCCTTCTTGAAGAACCAATGAAGTATGACACATAATCCAAGAATTATATCGACTTACCTCTCCAGCACCAAGGAATAAGAATCTGTGGTCAGCTAATTTTCCCCCAACCAATTTCAGAGCCGCAACTAGTCCAGCAAGGACCACAGATGCTGTACCCTGTAACAATTCAGATACAATACCAGAGCTAGTCGTAAGTATAGTTACCAAAGTACATGATTCATTATTGAAGACAGCAATTTCTTACCTGAATATCATCATTAAAAACCAGATGTGTTGATCTATATTTTTCAAGTAGATCAAAGGCATTGTGGTTTGCAAAGTCTTCAAACTAAATATTTCAGATACAGAAAGCAGGAAAGTTGAAGTCAGTAAGGACTGTAGTCCGATAAGGCAAGAAATGAAGTCTTCTCGCACTGCTTAATACCTGAATTAGGACTTTTTCCCCATAAGTTTGCTTGACTGCAGTCATAAATTCATGCAGAAGTTCAGCATATTCCTGGAATCAGAAGTTGGAGCAAAGTAAATATTATGGAATATTAGAAAATTTGCTGTCTGAAATTAAAAATGATTAATTCCATACGGCCCAGCAAAGAAAACAATTCATGAACCTGTCCAGTTGCTCGTCTTTGCTTTAGCCCAATATATAATTCATCATTCAGCAGCTTCTCATTGTTGGTACCCACATCAATGGTAATAGGCAAGCACTGAAACAATTTTAAAAGATAACAATATAGATGTAATTAGAAATGGAAGTTACATTATGCACAACCAATATTTAAAAAAAAATTAACAAATAAGAGACATTTCTAAATAAACTTCCAAGACATTCACCTCAACTAGAAACCACAACACTATTTCAACAGTATATAAAACCCAACTGGCTGTGAGTATTTTTACTTTTCTTCATAAATGATCAAAGCAATCAACAAAGTGTAATGACTAATACCCCCAAAAGTTCGCGATCTAGTCTAAATTTTTTTATTTCCTTTTCCTTTTGTTTTCCAGGGGGTCAAGGCCACAAGGAATCAAAACATGCACCCAAGATCAAAATTAAATGAAGAAATGTCTTGAAGTCTATTCTCTTTTGTTTTTTCTTTCATTATTTATCTAATTTCTGGAGTGGGAGCTACGCGTGAGGAAGTGTTGGGGGTTAAAATCTGCACATCAAATTTCAGTAGCATCTTGAAACAAAGTAGAAGATCGTTGCAAGTTTATGATACGCATAGTTTTATTGGTTAGCAATGTGGGAGAAAAATACTTACAGCTGAAGGACGAACTCCTCCGAGTGCTGTATATAAAGAAAGCTTTCCTACTGGTATTCCCATACCCTGAGAATACAGCATACATTACCAAAGTAGATATTATAACATCAGATCTTGTGATTCAATATAACTATCACAAATTATAAATGCCAACAAGTATAATAGAAATTACCTGACAACCAAGATCCCCAAGACCCAGGATCCGTTCTCCATCAGTTACAACTATGACTTGAATGTTCTTCTCAGGCCAATTCCTAAGCACTTCAAGGATCTTCCCCCTTTAAGTTTAAACCCCAAATAGACAAAGGAACAATAAAATCAACACAAATAATAGAGAAAACATTCAATTAAAAGTGAACACCTAGAAAGAATTCCGAGGGGATAAAAGAGCAGTCAAAGTCAAACTTACTTCTCTTTCAAACTTATATAAAGACCCTGAGGACGCATAAAGATGCTCCCATATTTCTGGCAAGCTTCACCTACAGTTGGAGTATAGACAACTGGGAGTAACTCTTCAACGTGATCAATAAGAAGTTTGTAAAACAGCCGTTCATTTCTCTCCTGCAATGCATAATATATTACAGTGAAAGCATTAGAATCCAATTATAAAATTTGCAAATCAAACCATGCGAAGAAACTTCCACCAAGATATGATTTTGCATTAAAGATGAATTTCAAAGTTATAAATAAAATCATGAGCAAAAAGCAAAGACAACAAGAATTTTGGCACTGTTCAAAAAGTTATTGTATAAGTGTGCAGACAACAACAGATGGGGGAACATAAAATCCTTCAGAGATTGCTGCAAAAAAGTTTAGTTCTGTCATCATCCACATGCAATTTTGTCACATTGCAAAGTTCCATTCTACAGTTAAATAAAATTTAGTTTTGTACAATTAGTAAATCAAGTTAAAAAAGAAACAAAAGACCAAAACTGTATTCTTTAATAATTTTATAAAAAAGAATTGTCCACAAGACAACACCTGAAGATCCATCATTGCCATGTACTTCTGCAATGGAACTTGATACTGACGTATGTGCTGGATCATTTTCTTCACCTGTCCAGTAAAGTGGCAGTAACTTTAAATCGATGATATGTGAGCACATGCACAACCTATATTGCCTTTCAAAATTTATAAAAATAAAGTGTTCAGAATATCTTCCAGTCGGATAGTTAACCTGAGTTTCCTGAGGAATAACTGTTGGGGGAAGAAGACCACGCAAGTAGTGGGCATCCCTCTCTTTTTCAGTGAACGCCAGCCCTTTGTTGAAGTGGGGATCTCGCAACAATGTATAACCACTAAAGAGAAAGAAGCAGCTAAAATGTAAGAATATGCATAATGGCTCAATCCTTATTTCTGGCTTTAGTACAGAAAGTAGCCCATTAAATATATTACTTTCTCCATTCAGAAATTAGAATTAGACTAAGCCATTAAATACATCACATAGTAACAAGCCAAATCATATGTGATTCAAACTGTCAAAAAATAAACAGAATTAGTTTATAATTATCTGCATGATACACAAAGATGCATATATCATACAAATTAACTAGCATTACAAGGATATAAAGCTAAAATAGAAACACAGTGTTTGAAGGCATAAATTAAGTTAACGAGCGTATTTAAGAACTCCCTTTGTGCAAAAAGAAAAAAGAAAAAGAAAATATTTTTGCCTCATTCATAACACCAAAACTTGTTCAATTAATTTTCGAGTACCCCAATTCAGAGAGTGTCAGAAAAAAGCATCCAATTTGAATCTAAACTCAAGGACAGCTGAGCTGGTAAGGTTAGAAGATCATGAGTCTCACCTGGAAACAGAGACACTCCATGGAGTAACAAAATGATCCTCCGTGGCTCTATCCTCGCCGTACACATCCTGAGGGCCGCCGGCGGAGATCGGGTTATCGTCCACGTCAGCCACCGTGGAATCGTTTTTCATTTCTTTCAACGGCGTCTCCATCACAACGCTGCCGTTTCTGTCACCCGACTTGCTGCTGCTTGGGGCCAAACATACCACCCTGAAAGGAGCTAAACGCTTTCTCTGCAAACCAGAGAAACCGCTAGACCCACCTAACCCTGAGTTGCTCTGTGTAAAAAGTTCACAAAAGTAAGCAAAACAATACAAAATATCAATACCCAGATAAACAAATCAGCTAATCTCATCAGAATCAGAAGAAAAATCATTTTTTTTTAACAACTAACCCAAAAAAAATGGTGAATTTTTACCGACTCTATATTCTTGTCATACCAAATTCTGAACAAAAGAGAATGAGACAAAGCCTTTTTTGTTTTCTGATTTACAAGCAGGAAATGGAAGAACAATAAAATAAAATAAAATGGGATGTGAGAGTTAGAATTCGTTTTATGCAAATCTGGGTGTGCTGATTTGGATTAAAAACATTACTATGAGTTCGTATTACCAGGAAGGTGCATCTGCTTGAGGAGATCATGATGGTGAAAGAAATGCGAGAATTGCTGTATATCACAGGGAGAGAGAAAGAAATGAAGTGAGAAACAAATTATAAGAAGAGAGAAAAAGAGAGAGAGAAAGAGAGAGAATCTTCAGATGAAGCTACTTTTGCTTCTGTTTTTTTCCTCAGTTCTCTTCTCTGTCTCTCTGTCCTCTCTCTCCCTCTTTACCCGAGTTTGTGTTTGTGACATGAACGAAACTCAATTCCTCTGCTAACCTTAAAAAGGATGCAAGTGCATGAACTCAATTTCTGATGATATTACCAGAGTACCCTGGACTTGTTCAAAAAGTATTTCACTTGTTTTTCTTTTAATAAAAAACTTACAAGCAACAGAGTCAAAAATCTGTGGGACGAAAGGTCTGCTTTTATAGAACTGTAGAATTTTTCTTATAGGAATGTATGAGATTGGTATTTCAAAAGATTTTATTGGATTATTTTTGGACCAAAAAATTTTATTGGTATTCAACTAGAATTTTAAAGGATTGAAAAGAAAAAGTCATGTGATATTCTATTAGGATTTTAAAAGATTATTTCAGAGCCAAATCCATTGATATTCAATCAGGATTTTAATGGATTGAAAAAAAAGTTACGTGCTATTCCATTAGGATTTTAGAGTCAGTCCAAATCTGTTAGTATTCAATCAGGATTTTAAATAAAGGAAAAATAATTTTGTAGTATTTAAAAATCTTATGATTTTAATGGACTTTCTATTGGTGTGAATTTCGTGAGACTTTTTAGTGAGAACTATAAATAGGATGTCTCTCTCACAATCTCACCTTAGCCTCTAGGATTTCTTGAGATTTTTCTATCTAGTGTATTCTTCTTTCTTTGGTGGGTCGACCAGCTCGAAACCGAGTTCCACCATAGGAGTTTCGTCAAAGCTCAAAAATAACAGATTTTTGAGCGATTTTCATCACAAAATAACCCAGAAACAACAACCTAACAGTATTTTAATCTAAAATTCATCTCAAAAACAGCAGATTTTGGAGCAATTGTCAGATTAACGAAAATCAATTGTTCAGATGAAGTGTTCTTGGTATGAAAATGTGTAATTTTTGTATTAAAAATAATATAAAACAGTGGGAAAATAACGGGGGAACAAAAATTCCCAAACCAATTTTCATTTTACATCAATGAAACAAGATCCATTTAAAGAAAGATTGAAACTTTCATAATATGAACACTATTTCATAATAATACATTCATGAATGAAATTCCTTTACAGTAAGAAACGATTTCAAACAATTTTTGTGTTAATAGGTCACTAAAAACTTATTTTTCAAAACCTCCAAAGCAATTTAAGATTTCAATGTATCTATTGAAAATAATTTGAGAAATTTTCTAAACTTTCATGTAATAAAACTCAGAAATTCAGATTCAACATTTTCTTGGAATACTCGATGAAAACATACATATGACATATGGTTAGAAAACTCTCGTCACGTAGAACAAAAACTGCAAGGTTTACAAGATCAATTGTAAAAAATTTCAAACGAAAATTTATCATTAATTTTACTAATTGAAAAAATTATATTACGTTTTATTTTTTTTATTAATATCATCGCATTTCTTTGTTCTTTTTTTATTGATTCTTGTAATTTTGAATATTTGTTAAAAATTCTTATGATTTTTTAAAATCTTATAAATTCATGTTGTCCTTTCAAATCTTATAAATTCCATTAAAATCCTTCAAAATTCAATCTTATGAAATTTTGATTGTAAAAAAAAACTTTTAAAAAAGTCTTAAAATTTTTCCAATTTTGAATAATCTTTTAAAATCTATAAAAAAAATTATCTAAAAAAATCTTTTAATAGTCTAATGCAAATGAATAATAGTACAAATTTATGATTTCGATGCTTTGAGGTTAATAATAATAATAGTAATATGGTGTGGCAGCTTCCAACGTTGAGGGCATCATCACATCGACATGTGGCCAATGAAAGAGGGAATTTTTTTTTAATAATATGCGGTACTCCATTTTACTAAAAAAGAAAAAATATCTTTGCATTTTAACCTATGTTTGTTTTCTCTGTTTTTTTTTTATAATTCATTTTAAGTCCTAAAGAATTGGCATGGATGTATCTACGGCAGCCGTAGAATTTCTCACGAAAGAGAGATAAAAGGTTCACTACGTCTACAACTGAACGAGGACTATAATGTTGGAAAGTTCAGTGTAGCGTCATTGTGAAACTTGTTTGGAACCGCAAGATAATTCAATTGTTCGTATTCTTTGTGATTTACATGACAGTGATGTCTTTTTTCGCAATTTTCACGTAATATTCAATCAAAAAAATTCTCAGCTGTCGGTCAGGTGTTTGGGTTTAGACGCCCTTCCGCGTGACAACAAAATAGTGTCTCGTGGCTTATTATTCTCTTGCATCAGAATTTTGTCGTGTTAGGAAAATGCCGTTTACAACTTTTTGAAACACATATTCCCTCTTACTCAGTGTAAATGATAAAACTAAAATATAAACGTATAGATATTAAAGTATATTAATTATAATCAAATGATGAAATTTATGTAAATTAAATATATATGCATGTAACAGTAATTTCTAATGTTATTAGGAAACTCTCATGAATAATTTATATAAAATGCTAAGCTGGAACACAATAGAAATTGAATAGCCTCACAATTTTTTTATTATTTAAAAATGAAATTTGTGTTATTATAACTATTTGACTTTTAAGAATCTTGACAATTGAGCTTCTAAGGATTTGCTTGGGTCAGAAGTTCAAACTTGTCTCAAGCAAATTCTTGAAAAATCTTTAGGGGTCAGAGGACGTGCTGTCCTCGAAGGGAAGATTAGTTTCATCCTTCCTCCTGTAGCGAAAGTTTCATCCTTCCTTCTGTAGCGAAGCTCAATGCTGCTCTTATAATGAGAAGCTAGCCTTCGGGCCGTACTCCGAAGATAAGATGACCGGAAGAGGTTGAATGAGGATACCCTCCAGGTTATACCAAAAAAAAAAAAATCCTGACAAATAGTGTGTTTGGGAATTAAAAAAGTAAAAAAGAAAAGGTTTCTTTATTATTTCTGAGTCACACGTTCATCTTTTGAATCTGGAAAATAAGTCGATTTTATTAAATATAATTATTTTGTTTTTCAAACTAAAAAATTAAAAATGTTGTCGAGCTTTATGTAAAACACATAAAATTTATTTTTTATAATTAATATAAAAGGAATAGGATATTGTGACACCCAAGTTATGTTACACTCTTGTGACACCCAGTCAATCTCACCGTTAGATCGCTTATGTTGATCCAACGGTTATATTTATTTCCATCTTTGTATGGTTATGATTTCTCAAATTTAATATTTTATATTTATTTCTACCTTTGTATGGTTATGATTTCCCATATTTAATGCTTTCACTTTAAATTTGGGAAATCATGACCATACAAAGATGGAAATAAATATAACCGTTGGATCAACATAAGCGATCTAACGGTGAGATTGACTGGGTGTCACATGGGTGTAACATAACTTGGGTGTCACAATATCCTATCCCAATATAAAAAATAAAATTTTGTAAGTTGAGATTCCTTAAGGTTTGTATCTAATGCTTAATAACAATATTGCCCTTGTACTTAATTTTTCTAATTACAATAATTTAACCCTTAAATTTTTTAAATCGAAACTATTAATTAAAATTACTAGAGAATTATTTTGTTGGGATTGAAACAATGCGAGTTACTTTTGCAAATTTTGTAAACAACAAACACAAGATAAAATCAAAATTATATTCAAATGATATACTAGCATGTCAAATATCGAAAAAATATTTGTAAAAAGTCATAAAATGTATATAAGGTTTTTTTAATGTAAAAATTAATTCAATTATTTTTGACTAATTTTGATATTTGAGAACAAAAGAGAAGTGAATATATTCAAAGTTGTATAATGTATATGATTAGGGATGGTAAAAATGAACCGACACAAAATGAATTGGGTTGAGTTGGTAAAAATGAATTGATAACCTAAATTAGTTTTTAAAAAATCGAGTCAACCCACAGGTCAAATAAATCAGCTCACAGGTTATTTTTTTATCTATTATATAAGATTTGTTATATTTACGTGATCATACGTCATCACATATAATCCCTTATATATAGAATCCGTATAAAGGAAATTAGGCTAGTTAGTAATATATGATATATTATAATTGTTAAATATAAATACAATTAATAATTAATAATAACATAGAACTATTTTAGCTTATAGATCGTAGAACTTTTTTGACTGTTGTAAGTTTATATATATATATATATATATATATATATATATATATATATATATATTGTAGAGCATTGACGGGTGTTTCAACTTGCAATGTCCACATTCATTTTGTTCCCCCATTAAGTTGTTTAATAGATGAGATTATATCTCTTTCTTTCCAAGTGGTGAAGTATCTCAATCTAAGAATGATGTAAGGTGCAGTTATATCATAGATGGTATCTCAATGCTCCAAAAAAAATAAAAAAAATAGATGTTATCTCAGACGTAAACAAAGAACAAAGGAGACGTATGGTGACTTTGAGATGGTATTGATATTTCGGAAGAGTAATAGCTCTGAAATCAACGTGTAGAAAATGTCTCTTCAAAGAGCGATACATATATTTGTTATCAAAAAAAAAAAAAAAAAAAAAGAGCGATACATATATCGATATAAGATTCGTAAGAGAATAAGGAAGTGAATTAAATTAGGATTTTAAAAGAATTTTTTGTAATTTTTTTTTTTTATAGATTTTAAAAGACTATTTAAAATTGGAGGAATTTTAAAAAAATTTTTTACAATCACAATTTCATAAGATTAGATTTTAAGGGATTTTAATAGAATTTATAAGATTTGAAAGGACAATATGAATTTCTAAGATTTTAAAAAATCATGTGAATTTTTAAGAAACATTCAAAATTACAAAAGTCAATAAAAAATAACCAAGAAATGCAATGATATTATTAAAAAAAAAGTAAAATCTAATATAATTTTCTTAATCAGTAAAACATAATATAATTTTTAACAAATATTCAAAATTACTAAGCAACAACTCTCCACATATCTAAAGCTATACTGATCCTCCATGCATTAACATTTTCTCTTTCCTGCACTTTGGTTTGACCAATGGATTGAAAATTATCTTCTTCATTTGGTATCAGAGTTATGCATATATAATTATAAGATCTGATTTTTTTTATTTATTAAAATAATTCTAAATTTGCATATAGAACCTAAAGGTCACGGTAAAATTTTGTATGAATTTTTTTCCAATTGATATTGAAAATATTGGTATTTTTATTCTACGTGATAAGAGTTTTCTAACCATATATGATATGTATGTTTTCATTGAATACTCTAAAAAAATTTTGAATTTGAATTTCTGAGTTTTATTACATGAAAGTTTAGAAAATTTCTCAAATTATTTTCAAGCGATACATTGAAACCTTAAATTGCTTTGTGGCTTTTGAAAAACAAGTTTTTAGTTATCTAATGACACAAAAATTGTTTGAAATCGTTTCCTATAACAAAGAAATTTCGTTCGTGAATGTATTGTTATGAAATATAAGGTTTTTATTATGAAAGTTTTAATCTTTCTTGAAACTGATCTTGTTTCATTGAGATAAAGCGAAAATTGGTTTGAGGGTTTTAGTTCCCTTTTTTCCCCTCATTGTTTTATGTTGTTTTTGATACAAAAATCATACTTTTTGTGCAAAGAAGAATCGCGACTCATAGCTTGAAAAATTAATTTTTAAACTTTCAAAAGCTCTCAAGAATCTGGTGTTTTTGAGCTTTGACGAAGCTCCAATGGCGGAACTCAGTTTCGAACGGGTCAACCCGCCAAAGGATGAAGAAGACACTATGGGGGTATATTGGATTGGAATTTCAAAGGATTTTGATGAATTGTTTTTGGACAAAAAAATTCATTGATATTCAATTAGGATTTTTATGGATTGAAAAAAAGTCACGTGGTATTCAATTAGGATTTTAAATGATTATTTTTGAGTCCGTCCAAACCCGTTGGTATTCAAACAGAATTTAAAACAAAAACATCTTGTGGTATTCAAAAATCTGAGGATTTTAATGGATTTTCTATTGGTGTGAATTTTGTGAGATTTTTTCTTGAGAAATATAAATAGGATGTCTCTCTCACAATTTCTTCCTAACCCCTAGGATTTCTTGAGATTTCTTTATTGTAGTGTCTTCTTCTTCCTTTGCGGGTTGACCCGCTCGAAACTGGGTTCCGAAATTAAAAAATGATTTTTCTTGGCACAAAAAGTATAATTTTTGTATTAAAAACAACATCAAACAGTGGGAAAACAACATAAAACAGTGGAAAAATAACATGTGAACTAAAATTCTCAAACCAATTTTCGTTTTACATAAATGAAACAAGATCAAATATAAAGAATGATTGAAACTTTTTTTAAAAAAAACAGAATGATTGAAACTTTCATAATATAAACTTTATATTTCGTAACAATACATTCATGAACGAAATTCCTTCATTATAGAAAATGATTTCAAACAATTTTTGTGTCGATAGATAACTAAAAACTTGTTTTTCAAAAGCCCCAAAGCAGTTTAAGGTTTCAATGTATCGTTTGAAAATAATTTGAGAAATTTTCTAAACTTTCATGTAATAAAACCCAGAAATTTAGATTCGAAATTTTTTTAGAGTACTCAATAAAAACATGCATATGATATATGGTTAGAAAGTTCTCATCACGTAGAACAAAAATCACATGATTTCCAAGATCAATTGCAAAATATTCTAAACAAAATTTTATCATGAACTTTAGGTTCTATAAGCAAATTTAGAATTATTTTAATAAATAAAAAAATTGGGTCTTATAATTATATACACATAGCTCTGATACCAAATGAAGAAGATAATTTTCAATCCATTGGTGAAACCATTGTTGTGAAAATCGGACCGGACCGGTCGGGTCGACTCGGAACCCGGTGAACCGGTCATCTGATCGGTCTGATTATCACATTGGATCGGTCAAGTATCAGACCCAGTACGACCCGGCCGGTTTTGGTGAAAAACCGGTGACCCGGCCCGAGTTTTCAAAAAAAAAAATTTTCCAAAAAAAAATCATAATTGACATATTTGAGTGATCTGTTACTGATTGACTTACATAAGTTATGTACCTACAATCTTAATATTATATCAATTATGCACTATGTAGGGAATTTTGATTTGATAGTTATAGATGTCGTTTACTGAACCTGAAACACTAATATAACAAGCATTATGTGTTTGTTTGATCCTTTGTTGGACAATAATGTATAATTTATTATTTTTTATTAAAATATTTAGAATTTATATTATTTTTTCCAGCTATTTAAGTATATTTATAATTTTTTAATATAAATTATAGATTTATATATAATCACCGGGTCATGCAGTTCAACTAGTGACCCACTGGTTAAACTAATGACCCAGTACCTCGACCGAATCATTGATCGGGCCGGTTTTAATAACATTTGGTGAAATCAAAGTGCAGGAACGAGAAAATGCTAATGCATAAAGGACTGATATAACAGTAAATATGTGGAGAGTTGTTGCTTAGTATTTTTAAATATTTGTTAAAAATTATATTGTATTTTACTGATTAAGAAAATTATAGTAAGTTTTTTTCTTATTAATATCATTTCATTTCTTTGTTATTTTTTGTATTGACTCTTGTAATTTTGAATATTTTTAAAAATTCACTTGGTTTTTTAAAATCTTATAAATTCTATTAAAATCCTTTAAAACTCAATCTCATGAAATCTTGATTGTAAAAAAAACTCATTTAAAAATTCTTTAAAGTCTCTCTAATTCTAAATAATCTTTTAAAATCTATAAGATTTTTTTATCTTAAAAAATTCTATTAAAATCCTAATCCAATACATCCCATACAGTAGAGAAATCTCAAGAAATTCTAGAGGTTAGGGTAAAATTGTGAGAGAGATATCCTATTTATATTTCTTACTAAAAAGTCTCATGAAATCCACACCAATAGAAAATCCATTAAAATCATCAGATTTTTGAATACCATAAGATTATTTTTTCTTTGTTTAAAATTCTGACTGAATACCAACGGATTTGGACAAACTCTAAAATAATCTTTTAAAATCCTAATTAAATATTACATGAATTTTTTTCAATCATTTAAAATCCGAATTTAATACCAATGAATTTTTTTGTCCAAAAATAATCTATTAAAATCTTTTAAAATTCCAATCCCATACATCTCTAAAGTCATATCACATTATATCCGCGAGTGCAATCTTCTACCAGAAAGGTGGGTTTTAATGGTCGTCCCATTGTAAACAGTCAAAATATTAACATCAACAACATACTTATCTCAAATTATTTGGGATTGATCATAGATGAACTCAAATAAAAAATATGAAAAGATTGAGAGAAAAATAAAAAAATTAATATATATATATATATATATATAACATTATCCATAAAAAAACCAGTAAACAATTAAAAGAAAAAACATATTAAAATAAAATATATAAGAAGACAAAAAAATAAGAAAGTAAAAATTAATAAAAAATAAAGGGAAAAAGAGTGAAATAAAATAAAAAAACATAAATAAGAGAAAAAGATTGAAAGGAAAAAAGAAATAAAAGAAAAAAAACAAAACAAATTAAAAAAAGGAAGGTAAACAAAGAAAACGAGGGAGATAAAAATGAAGGAGAAAAAGTATCTAAAGTTACTTTAGATAACTTTATCTAATGTTCATCAAAACGATGTTGTTTTGGGGGTAAAAAATTAAAAAATTAAAATGATAAAGACTATTATAACCCTGAAATAAATTAAAATTACAAAAACACCATGATTTTCGTCCCAAAACGACGTCGTTTCGGTGAACATTAGATAAAGTTATCTAAAGTAACTTTAGAAAACACAAACCCAAAAATGAAACAGACTAAAAAGGAATTATCTGGAACATATAAAGAAAATGGGGTCTAACATTCACCATGCTAATAACTTTTTTCCAATCCGTCCTAACATACCGTCCGTCAATCTATATATCATTGTATTAAATCTTGTTTTGCTACATTCCTCTAAGTAAATTTCGGTCTAGTTCTTCCTTTCTTTGTATCAAGTTTTTGGTTATAAACTTTTGTTATTATGAAAACATCCATCAATCTTCTCATTACGTATGCAAATCATCTTAATTTATGTTGTCTCATCTTTTTAGCCATCGATACTATTATTATATTTTATCGAATATTTTCATTTCTTATCTTATTCATCCTTGTATAACTGCATTTCCACTTTAACATTCTTTTTTTTTACTTTCTTTTTATACTTATGTTACCTATATGTTCTCAATATTCAAATCTATATAATATTGAAAGCCTAATTGTTGTTCCATAAAAATTTTCTTTTAGCATCCGGGAAATTTTGCAATCAATCAAAAACCTTTGTATACTACGTCATTTCATGTACCCAATTCAGAACACCCCACGTTATTAAAAAAAATATATATATGGAGGAAACGACCTAGAATGGTACTTCTCAAAGAGAGGTAAATTATGTCAAACCGCATATCCGCTTTTACGGCAAATAATTATTTTCAAAAGAAATTGGTACTTTATTTTATGGGTTTTATAATTCTCATTTAATATGAGAATTATAATTTTTCTACATATTTTTTGATTTTCGTGTTGACATGAGTTTTATATATAACTTTTTCTAACACAAGGGTCTTACATACTTTTTATCTCTACAACATAAAATTTCAATTCTCATTCATGAGAATTATAAAACCTTAGTTTATGCGATGGTTGCTTATACTATGAGACGACGCTGTGAAACCCCCTGAATGGCAAAGTTAAATAATCCGTTATTTTCAATATGGATAGTTCAGATCATATGATAAGTTAAAGTAAAATGGTATGGTAGAATAAAATACAAAATGAATGAAATAGAATAAATTATTTTATACTTGTTTAGATGTTTAATAATGGGATAGAAGAATTCTTTTATTTTCTTTTTTGTTAGTAGAAATGAATGAAAATATGGGATTAAACGAATTTAAATTTGTTATTTTTATATTACCCTTATTTCAAAGACACTAAACAGTAAGATGAATGATAAAATTATAATTTCATAAACTATTTCATCTCCTTCCATCACTTACCCTTAATTAATTAAAACGGAATGTTTCCAATTTCATTCAATTATATTTTTTAAACTTTTAAAAAACGTAGCATTAATTTGATTATCATTAACGGCATACTTTATTATTATTATTATTTTTACCATCAATTGGAAAACAAAGTTAGAGAACAGAAACCTCCAAATGGAAGCAAGCTCAGTGGCTGAGATATAGAGGGGAGCTTGTGGTACAAAGGAGTTGCATTGGGTAGGTGGGCAATTGGCGAAGACCATGTGGGTGATAACAATGGTGGTTGAAAGTAGGTCACCTTGTTTAAAGAGTACAATCCTAAAATTGCACTGGGCGATGCAATTGAACGATTAACTTCTGTCCTTTATTCATCAAAGTGGTCCATTAAATAGAACTTCATTATTTTATATATACGTGCATTAATGATATGTAATACAATTCAACTTTAATCAAATTCTCTAGTCATTTCATATAATTGCTTTGAAATTTAAGTTTTGCCATATTATCTTAATTTTTTTTCATAATAACTGTCCTAATACTTAATAAAGAAAATATTTGATGAAAAAGTAAACATATTTAATATTTTAGAGACATACAGATAATTCAATATTTTATTGATTATTCATATAATAATTAGAAAAAATATGAGGAGGATTAATTAGGGAGGATTTAAAATTTATAGTGAAAGCAACTATTTTCTGAATCAAGACAAATAATGATTAAATACTTATCAATGTGAAATATCTCAATAATATAAATAAATATTGGCGTGGAATAAAAAATATTTGTGTAAATGATAATAGCTGCTAGCTAGCATCAACAACAGCAACAATAATAACCACAACTCCTCTAAAACATTCCCAGCAATATTCCCACATATCATTTGTTCAACGTGCAAGAACTCAAAGTCATATGATTTCATACTAAAATAAAAGAATATAATTTTCAGTAATAATTTATTCGATGTTGTACTTAACTGAGGAAAAAAAGAAATGTTTTATAAACTGTTAAAAAAATTATTTCCCAATCTTTCGTTAATATTGGTTGAGACTTGAGAGAACTTGAAAAGAAGAGATTCAAGATTTTTTATTCTTTTGGGGATACTCAATGCTGATGACAAGTATTGCTGCCATGATCTGAGGTATATAAAACTAACGTGAAACTCACCATATTTGATGATCACAATACAGTAACACATAGTGGTCATCACATATAAAATAAGAGTTAATCTAATTTTAATTTCATATTACATGAGAGAAGATATCTCATGTTATAGATACACATGTGGTAGGGTCTATCATTTACAAAAAAGAAAAGAAAAAAAGTGTCACGATTTTCGATATATTTATTAGAGATAAAACTATTTTTATGTTGCATAAAATTATTTTTTTCCATAAAATAAAGCAAATTAATTTCTCACGGTGGTGCATGAGGAAATTTTTTATAAGAATTCATTATAATTATATATTATTTTAATACATAGCCATAATGAATTGCTACAAGAATTTTTTCCTACAGCAACAGAGAAGAAAACGGTGACCAATTTGCCATTTTTCAAAATAAAAATTGTCGAAATATCACGCAAACAGTAAAATTTTTAAAAGTTCCACGTGTACAAATTTGCTACAATAAGTAACGAACTTTGTTTGCTTATGTGACATGTTTTTTGACCTAATTCACTACTGATAATAGCAAACTATGTGAAATATTGGTATCAGAACACCTAATTCGCTATGCACCCTAGTGAACTATGTGTGTTGATCACATTACATTTATACAAATTCACATTTAATTGCACTTTCTCTATTTTTCTTTTCCAAAGCTTTTTTTCATTCAATTTTTGTTTCATCCAAAACGTTTAATTACTTTCACCTAGTTCAGTACTAGCTAGTCTAGCGAACTTATACGAGATTGACATATATTCTAATAATATTCAGAGTAGACTAACATTTCAAGTAATTCGCTATTATGAGTAGCAAACTAAATCTAAAAACATATCATATTAGCAAATAAAATTTAGTACTTAATGTAAGAAACTTGTACGCGTGACACTTTGAAAATTTTTAATAATTGTATGACGTTTCGACAATTTTTCTTTTGAAAGATGACAAATTAATCACAGTTTCACAGAGGAGTGAGCGACCCTTAAAATAATGTAGGGAAGAAGAAATAATGCAGCTATATAAATTTAACGATGTACTTTAAAGCAGTCAAATCATTTGAGGCTCGAATTTAATTAAAGATTACTTTATTAATTGGGCGACAGGTTTTTGGCAAACTTGTAGGCCATTAATGGATGCTACGCTGCCATTATCTGTTGATACTAATGACGTGTTTCCTTTCAACCGAAACCTCAGGCCATTTAGGAAGCAGAGCTGAAAGCTACCAAACCCACACATGCGTCAAGCCATGACGACACAACACGAATACCAACCCTATTGTTGTAAGTAACGCGTTATTGGTAAGGCCAAATCAACCAAAGGATTTATTATATATTTTACTTTATTCAGTCACCGCTTAAAAAGATGCATCTGGTGGAGGTTTCTCTTTCTCAAGGCCCAAGGGGCATAGCGAAATGGAAAGAAATGGTATCGTTATTTGCCTTCAAAGTTTTACACGGTTTTTATTAGATTAATAATAATTTAATTACTACTAATATATTCTTAATTTATCAATAATATACTACTAACACCTTATTAAATAATAATAATAAAACTTTATTAATCGAATTAAAAATAATATAATAAAGTTTAACGTGCAATAATTATTTTTCATAATACTCAACTCACCGACCGAAATTATCTCTTTAAAAATGGATACGGTATCTTTCTCTGATTTCTTCAAAAGTATGTATAGGGAAATTTCCTTTCACGTGTCGTTTAAAATAAATTATTTCTCGGAAAGTCAAGCAAGAGTCTACCCAAACAGTATACCAAAGGAAAAGCGTTGGTGGTAGCTAGTGGGCTGGTAGGTGGGAGTTGAAATAGTTAAAATTCTCATTGAAAGATGGAAATATTTTTATTTTATTTTTTTTTGTAAGAAGAAAGTTGAAATATATAACAGTGTGATCATAATCATTGTATTGTAATCGATAAATTTATATCCATACTGATTATTACTGACACATTAATTCAGAAATACATAATATGCATAAACATAAAAATCACTTAATAACTATAATTTCTCTCATATAAGTCACAAATTAACCTACTTTTAATTAAACTTGATAAATAATCAATTAGAGCATAACAAATATTCTAAGAGCAAGCATGAAATAACCAACCATTTCAAAGTCATAAGAAAGTGACTTGAAAACGAGTACCTTTGAGCATTTTGGCCAACAAAGGGAATGCTGAAGGTGAGAACCGTTAAAATGTATAGTTCATAGTTTTGCGGGCAAAGATAAACCACGTTCAGGTCGCTGCGTCCTGAAAATGAACGTGAGAAGGGTGGGCCATCAGCCATGCTGCACCACAAATTCATAAGTGCGTTCCATAGGTATAGAATTTTTTTCCCACAACAAAAAGAGAGGAAAAAAAGACATTAAGTAATTGTTATAATCCAGGAAAAAAGACACGTAAAAGTGGATAAATCCCACTAATTTATTATTTTTATATAAGTTTGAATTTTTTTTTCTCAAAGGAGAAATATTAAACCTTATAAATAAAGGGAAATATTTATCTCATTTCGTTGGAGATAATTATCTCATTTTATACATTCATCGAATTTTGTGCCAGTTTTTTCCATTTCTTTTTCTTTTTGTTTTAAAGTGTGGACTCCACATATTCATCTCGGACACATGAAAAAACTATCTCAAGCAACATGAGATTAATAACTCCCACAAATTCATCTCGGACACATGAAAAAACTATCTCAAGCAACATGAGATTAATAACTCCCACAAATAAAACATTATCATGCAAATAAGTTGGCTGGGCTGATATTGGGTTGGATTGAATTTTGTAGTCAGCCAGGCTCAACCAGGGCTTGCTAGATCGAATGGGCTAACCCAAGTTCATTGGGGCTCAAGCTTAATACAAGCATGTCAATTTCAACGGTCCATTCGTTATTCTAGTTCCACCATATCCTTGATATAAACAAAAAGATGATTTGTCTGAATTATGCTAATGAAAAGTTTATCTTATGCACATGACAATTAATCTTTGCACCTATCCAAAATAGTTCTGACTCAATGGTTTCTACAACCCAACCAGTCACCTATCACATATTTAAGGTGCAAGAGTTTTTTAGTCCTGATCCTAATAAAACATCCACGCATTCTGTAGTTGCAAAACCGCAAAAAGTACTTTTCATGTTCTATGCCATAAACTGGAAAAATCCAATATGAATTATCTTAGAGAGCAAACCAATATAAAAATTACATGACCAACATGATTTAAATTTAATAAATGATCCTCAAAACTTGCCAGAAAAATTATCGTAGTTGTCTATCATCAAGTATAAAATTTGTTGCCCTTGGCTATATACACAGAAGGCACTTTCACTAGTAGAACATGCAGAACTTCATTTTCCACTAATTTAGCCTCTCTTGTTTTCTTTTTATCTTGTTTGGAAGTTCAGTGCTTTGATGCAGTAGGCAAATATAAAGGCAAAGAAGGCAGTGAAACCGACCAAAACAGCAGCAACTGGCCCCATGAAGTCTGGTTTGTACCCATAATGTTTTTCAATAAACTCTTTGATAGGAACACGTTGATCATTCCCAGGCACACTAATGCCTGTCGTTACATCTCTATACTGTGAGACGATTAATCCATACACTGTCCATGCTACTGGGCATATCCAATAATACCAAACCCACCATTTAGGAATTTTCTGAAATGACAAAAGTTGTTAAGAGCAATTATGTTAGTAAAGATGACGAATAAATTCTTACATTGATGTGCTTTGTACAATAAACAAAACTAGAATAGTACTCACCGGTCTTGGGATAAAGAAACCAGAGAAGAGATTGAAGAGTCCATAGAATGCTGCTCCAAAGATTGATGCCACTTGATGGTTTGGTGTAATGGAAACAGTCATCATCCCATAATATGTGAAGTACAAGAAGGAGAAAAAGCTGATAAAGAAGAACCAGAAGACCTTCTCGACTTTCCATTCAAAGCTCACCATAGCATACACTATGAACGCGAAATATATAGTTTGAAAAAACACGTATGGTATTTCAACAATAACCTTCAAATGAAACAACAATTAATGTCAGCATAATAAGCAAACACATACTAGAAAATAAAACAGTTCTCTAAAGTAAACCCATCTTCTAATTAACCTGTGCAATGGCATAAGGCAAAGCTGAATACATTCCAGCAGCCCTTTCTCGATAGAATACTGTTCTTTCAATGGCAACCACTGGCTGAACAGTTTGGCAGTTGTTAACACCAACAAAAAAGACAGAACCATAAAGTGCTCCTATAATCATGTTCAGCTCGCTTGAACTATCCCTGTACAAATATGACAAGAAAAAGAAAAAAAAAATATAGCTAAAATCCAGAACTAAATGGTTGGAAAATGGGGTTAGATTTCAATTTCATTTGATCATAGGAAGCAGCACCAAACCTTTTTTTGCCAACTTTCCAAAATACTGTCCCCACCATGAGAGCTGCAGCTAAGGTGAAGAAATATCTGACAAGGTTATAATCTGGACTTCTCCAATATGTCAGCCACTGCTTCCATATACATGATGTGAATTGTCCCCAAGTGTTTTGAGAAAACTGAGAGGTGAAATACAGATCTGTTGCTCCAGGAGGAGGTACACTTAACTCTCTTACAAGAGCTTTGTTTCGCCTGCTTATAAGCACGCATGTAAGCTCAAACCAGTAAATAAATGCATACACACTTGACAACATCGATATACTAGCTAGCTCTTTGTAGACTTACTGATGCAAAGATGATGATTTGTGGTATTCAGCAAAGTCCATTCCAAGCCGAACTTCAGCTGCCATAGAGCTTACCTCTAACATCCATGTAGCAGGGTTGTACTTATCCTTGATTTTTGGGACACCTGCTATTGCCTATATGACCAAGGAGTGAACATTGAATTAGATGTTGAACCCCTTGTTACAGGACTTTATCAAAATACTATAACCAATTTGTTATAATACCTCAAAATATTCTATAATCTTGTGTGAATTCCTTCCTAATGGTCCTAAGTATATCACTTGCCCTCCTCTCTTCATCAACAGCAGCTGGTTCACAAGAAAAATATTTAACTTCCAGAGAGCCATGGAGATAAAGAGAAGCACATGACATAAACAGATTAACAAATTCGTTGGTACCTCATCGAAGGCTTCAAAGATATCAATACTAGGCTGGTGAATTGTGCAGACAACTGTTCTTCCAGTGTCGACAGTGTTTCTAACTGTCCTCATAACAATGGCTGCTGCTCTTGCATCGAGACCTGAAGTGGGTTCATCCATGAAAATGATTGAAGGATTAGCAACGAGCTCAACAGCTATTGTTAGCCTCTTTCTCTGTTCGGTTGACAATCCTGTAACACCTGGAAGCCCAACTATAGCATCCTTGAGATTATTCAGCTCAACCAAATCCATCACTTCGTCCACAAATTTCTGAAAAGATCAAAACAATTGAAATGTAAATTTCACTATTTTATATATCTTTATCTGGAGCTGAATGAAAAAAGATATAATGCTTATTTCTTACCATCTTTTCCTCATTGCTGACTTCTCTAGGTAACCGAAGGAAAGCAGAATAAATCAAAGATTCTCGGACAGTAACTTGGGGTGAATGGATATCAGTTTGTTCACAGTATCCAGAAATTCTTGCAAAGGTTTCTTGATTCTTGGGGAACCCAGAGATTCTAACTTCTCCTTCAATGTAGCCACCTGTCTTTCTTCCTGCTAAAACATCCATCAAAGTTGTCTTTCCAGCTCCACTAACTCCCATTAGAGCAGTTAGAACTCCAGGCCTAAAGGCACCAGTTACTTCCCTAAGCAATTGTAGCCTATCATCTGTCACTCCTTGTTCTCTCATTTCCTGTCATTGTTGAAGTTGCCTTCATTGGTAACCATTGATTATTTATGGTGTAAAGTTAAATTGAAAAGGTAATGGGGTTCTTACAGCGGGCATGTCCACATAGTAATTAACACTATCAAAAGACATTGCAAGTGGTTGAAAAGGTAGAACCATTCCTCTCTTGGGGGCAACTCCAGTGGCTGACTCAAGCGTTGGATCAGCATTTCTTAATCCACTTGGAATACCTCTGCTGCTCATTCGCTGCATTGCTACTTCTCCTGAAATTGTTAATGTGCAAGACAACCTTAATTAACAACACTCCACAATGTATCAACAAAAGTACACTTTTAGCTAAATCATTCTGTAAAAAACCAATTCAACCAGAAAGCTTAGGCTGTTGGGTGAGGCTACATTAATGGTTTTATATATCTTTTAACACATTTGAAGTTGAAAAGTTGTCTAGTTTCATACTTACTTGTGTTGTTTCCATCAGCAGAAGATAATGATCGAAGGGGTAACTCTCTGTTGGGCTCTGGCCTTACAAGTCTGGGTTCTTCCCTGGAGTCTCCACCACCCTCCATTTCGCTTGCTTCTTCTTCAGATATAATTGCTTGTTTCTTTCCAATAGCTAGTGAATCAGACAATACAAGACAATGTCAACAAAAGCTTTGTTAACACTAAACAGCGAGTGAAAGAAGGTAATTCACTAGAAAGTTTGGTAAGCTCTTACGATTAAGGTACATAAGTGCAAGGGTGAAGAGAACATTGTAAAGAATAACGAAACCCAGAAGAGCTGCTGCACCAATCCAGTACCATCGTTTTTCAGCAAAAACATCAAAGTTATGCAATGTAGCTAAACCCAATGTGGTTGAATTATCTGAAGACTGCAAACAAGGAAAGTTCCAAGTTAGAAATAAGTTTCATGTTAAGCCTTTTAATCACAATTTCATCTTCTAATGCTACTTACCGCCGGTTTGCTCCACCTCGGAGCAAACATTTCATTCACAGAAAAGGCATTGAAAGCATATGAAAGTGGCGAAACCCAGTAGGCCCACTCCCACCAATTTGGAATGTTACCTGTTAACATTAAGTATTAAGCAACGAGCACTTTCTTTGAACAAATATTATTTTGGTGACAATTTTCAACAGTCACTTACGTTTAGGAAGGATGAAACCTCCAAGTAAGAAAACAAGAAGGAGCATGAGGGCTCCACCAGTGTTAGCAATAATCATTGTCCTACAAACTCCTGATATGACCCTAAACATACCAGCTGCCATTTGTTGGACAAGAAACACCAGCAACAAGTGCTTGAATAACCTGAAAGTAAGTTTTGATTAGGCCCCAAAATGCTCATTTAGTACTATAATCTTTGGAATCAATAATATAATCAAAGTTAGCTTTGTTTTATGAAAAACATAAAAATGAGTTTAGATGCCACAACCAAAATATGAAAAATGGAAATTGAAGTTAATTACCTGCTGGCTTCAGGTGCAAAACCTATGGTGTAGTATGTAATACCAACCCAAACAATAGACTCAAACACTGAAATGGGGAGCCTTAGGAGGAAATTGGGGAGTGTGTAAGTCCAAGGAGGATGGAAAAGATGGTCTCTGTGCTTGTAGAACACGGGAAGTCTTGCAATTGTGAGTGGCAGCTCAGAAAAGCCATTGAACATGTTCATGATCATGGCAAACAAAATTGCACCAATGTAAACACCTGAGTCATCCTCATTTCTTCTATGCATTTTGGTCCTAAAGAACACAGTCGCGGATATGAGAGCAATAATGATAATCTGAACTGTCTTGAATATGTAGACAAAGGAGTTCCTCTTGATGAGTAGCCATTCCTTGTCCCAACAGGCTTTAAGAAGTGCCATTGTGGAGACTGTATATTTCTTGTAAACAAGAGCTGCTCTATGTCCACTTGACTTGTCAAATGGCACTGAGAGCTCACTCTGAAGCTGCATCCCAACATGGAACTGCTTGAACCTGTTTGCAAACTCGTTCACCGAAACATAACGGTATCCTTGGCTTCTGTTTGCCCAGTATTGCTCCTGGTCTTTCCTTGAAGTAACCTGTACAACATTAACAACTGTCTTTTACTTTCTCATCCTTGTTCTTTTTCCAAATTGAAATAACCTCTTTTACAATAATTTGTCTGAAAATTACCACTACAAATAAACTAATGCCTATTTATTCTATATAGTTATGGTTTATAGTATATAAATAGGAAAAAATATTTCTCATTTATATAATTTTAATTGGTATATATTTGTAATCTTTTACATTATTTCTCTTCCACAAAATTAAGGAAAAGAGAGAAAGAGAGCGTATTCTGAAGGATAAAGAATACAAGATGCTACTAGATATGTACCAAAACACAATTGTTTAATGACATAAAGTTGTGTTTTTTAAAATGATAAATATTTTTTCTGTATAAATAATGGAAAAAATTATTTCTTGTGCAACTTGAGATAAAATGTTTATTAAAAGGAAAAAATGTGTATCATTTTAAAGTATGTAAAATTGTGTCATTTTAAGTGAGAGAAATAGATAAATAAAGGAGGAAAGAGAGTGGACAAAAAATCTAAAGATGTGGGTCCTACTTCTTTGTGAGAGTGAAATGACACAAGTTGTGTTATTTAAAAGGGCAAATATTTTTTTCTTATTAAAATACCATGTATTTTTTTTCCCTTAAATTCCCAAGATAATGTCGTTTCTGAATTGCAGAAGATAACTTTATCTCATATTTCAGAGAAACGATAATCCCATGCATAATCTATTCTGTTTATAAAATCAATTTTAGTTATCTTTTATCGCCTTCTTATTACAATTATTTTATTTTATGGTAAACAAATTTTTTTTTTGTTACAACAATTATTATTTTTTAATGACATTGTCATGTTTCCAAAAATAAGGGCTATAAAAATTAAGGCCCATTAACTGGTCAGGAGCAAAATGTTAGGGCCCAAATACCTCCTGCAAGAAATCTGCGGTACCCTTTCTATCAGGGCATCTAAACCCACATGATTCAAAGAATTCGATGACGTGCTCACGTGGGCCCTGATAAACGATCTGGCCCTCCGATATTAAGATGATATCATCAAAGAGATCGAACGTCTCAGGAGCAGGTTGAAGCAGGGACATGAAGATTGTTGCTTCTGTGAGATGTACAATCTGCTGGAAGCATTTCACTATCTGATATGTTGTTGAGCTATCAAGACCCGTTGATATCTCATCCATGAACAGTGTTTTTGTGGGCCCAACAATCATCTCCCCTTTACAAAATCAAAACCCATGTCACTGTATGTATATCAGTTGAACCTTGCCTAGTTATAATCTAAATTGGACATTCTAATATTTTATTATATGTTTATTTATTAATTTATCTGAAAGGATAATGACATTTGCTAAACGAAGATGCTGACCATTATTTTTATATTGGAAATTCGCTAATAAGTCAAGGTAATGAAAATTATGTATGGTGTAAGCAAGGTTTTAAAAATTCAGTATATAAAGAAGGAAGGAGAAGGACCTAGTCCAAATAAAAATATAGTGATCGTACATTACCTGTCACTTCTGTATGAGTTTATTAAATTAAACCCATTCAAATATAGGGTTAAAGTTTTGACTTAATAACACTAGGCGAGAAAAAGAAATAAAAAAAATGTTCTCAATAATGTGGAACCAAAAAATTTTAAGAAAAAAAAAAAACAAGATTTTGGTTTTTTTTGTTTGTTCTTACCTGTGGTTACACGCTTCTTTTGGCCACCAGATACACCCCTGTGCATCTCATCACCCACAATGGTATCTTTGCAAATATCAAGACCCAATATCTGTTTCATACAGCAAGCAATAAAAAAGGTCATTTATTATAACATAATCAAACCACTAGGCCCTGTATTGTCAATAATTATTTGGATTCTATATTTAAAGTCACTTACAATAAAAAAAAAATGTATTGAATTTTTTTTATAAAAAAATTATTTTTCTCTTAAAATTAATCGAATCCAATCGTGTTCTTCATCAATTATGACTTTAGTATAGGTATTAGGGAATTCACGAGCTCTTTTATTATCAGCCGGGAGCATGAGCTCCTTTTTCAATAAAAGAAAAAAAAAAGATTGAAAGAAGATTTAAAAAAAAATATATAAATGAAAAGAAAATTTTCTTTTATAATAAAAGACCATCAAATTTTAACGTGATCTGGAGCACGTTAAAAAAACCTGTAATCCACATATAAAAGCAGTCATTATGCTGGGCCCACTGGAACATGGAAGCAGTCAGCTGAGAGGGTGAGAAGCTCATTTTAGGTATATAAGAAGTACATACTCCGTTATCAAAAATAGAAAAAATATAGGATAGGAATGAAAATAATAATAAAGTCAAAGCTAGTATAAAAGTGTTAATTTTTATTATATTTGATAAAAAAAATGTACTGAATGGATGGATACACCAAAAATATTTTGAGTGGGTGAGGGTCAGTTTTTGGAAAAGAAACTTTTTGAGGAGATATCTGATTTGTCAAAGTGAACTTTTAACTATCTGTGTCCATTTCGTTCTCTCTCTAACGTAAACAGAAATTTTGAGAAAAGAAACAACTTACTTTGAGAGTATAGTCAGAAATGAGACTACTTTCTGTTCCTTCCATTGCGGTAGCCTAAAAATGTTGAAGATGGTGAGAACTATTCCATAGATTAACACAAGTTGAGATAATTATTGAATGTTACTTACCTTCATAAAAAGGTCAAGTTCTGCCTCTGGAAATATACCAGCTTCCTTTTCCCTTCGAGCAAGCTCGGCTAATAGGTCTACATTAACATTGTTTTTTAAAAGAAAAGCAAAAAGCAAAAATGTTAACTGATTGAGTTAATAGATTGTTATGACGGTTATTAAATTTCATTACTAGATTCATACTTTGTAATTAAAGTTGGGATATGCAAAAATATATGTGATATGTAAATTATTTGGCCGTCATTACAAAAATTTGATGAGGGTTTTACTGAAAATTGTTGATTAAATTACCATATCGTGTCCCAACTCCTTGGCATCTAGCTGAGAAATCCAAGGTCTCTTTTACGGTCATTTCTCCAATATGTACATCATTTTGGCTAATGTAGGCTGAAGTCTTTCTAGGGACAAACTCATTAAGCTTGTATCCATTGTAAGAGATCTCTCCGTTTACCTGTTTCATACAAAACCAAACACCTATAGTTTAATAACTCTTTATACATTACCACTGTTATTCAATTCCACGTGATACAAAGAGAATGATATTTTTCATTTTCTTTCTAATAATAGTTTAATCAAGAAAATGATAGGGTTGGAGTCTACCCTCAAGCTGCTGTCCAATTTTCCAGCCAATGCCAGCAAAAGTGTCGTTTTCCCTGAAGAAGGGGGACCTAGCAAAAGAGCCATCCTGTACAGAACAACAAGTAGGGTTATACTAACTAACCTTAATAATAATAACAATAATAATAAATCTATATAATAAGGTCAACTAGCCTTCCAAGTTCCAATATTCTACTAAGATTGTTCCAATCACACTAATAATGACAACTTAGAGGTAGGTACCTTGAAGGTTTAATAATGCCGGAGACATTTTTAAGAATTGTGAGCTTTGTTCTCTTTGTAGTACTAATCCCACATATGCCGAGGGCTGATTCAAACATGTTCAATGCAACGTTTGGTAGGGTTGGGAGAGCTCTGCTTCCAACGTAGGAATCAGCCTCAACAGTCAAACTTTGAAACCTCACTTCTACTGTTGGGAGTCGGATACCAACCCTGCAATTGGAAGAATTGAATACCAAGTGGAAAAATGATTGTTACATAAAAGTATGGGTGTGGAAACAATATGTTGGAGAAGAGTGTATCTATAAGCATGTGTAAATATCACTTAGGAGCATTAATTTGTTTGCAGAATAGTCAATTGCATAATGCTTCAAAACATTACCGATAAAGTAAGCTTTAAATTCGTTATCTACACTGTTTCAACTATGTTAAGTATCAAATTTGGTCCTTGATTTACAAAGGTAGAAGATAACATAGCTGTTTAAAATTCTTAAGATATTTAATTCAGTTGTGACCCCCGTGTTAGTTCTAATTCCTCTGCCTCGCGCGCACAGAGGAGCCAGCAATTTTCAATCATATGAATAAGCTATTTATTAATTCCTTTGCTTGCTATTGTTCACTCGAACAAGGACACCGTTTTTTTTATTCCCTAACTCTTCAATAATGCATTATTGAATATTTTGATTCCCTTCCGTTTCTTTATTAGTTACCTTACTCTACACGGTACTGATTGCCATCTCCTTAAAACCATATTTCTTGATGTTTGTTTTGATTAAATAACAAAGACACCCAATTAATATGACAAATCAACCGTCATGTGCACACTTAAATATAAAAAAAAATGTTGCAATTTAGCTTGCTAGCCAAAAGGAAAGTCAAATCCGTATCATAAGCTAACCTTCACTTTTATTTTCTATAGATACGTGAAAGAAACCATAAATAAGTTACATGAAAAAGAAAATGTATACTCTAATCAAAATCGTGCAGGTCTGAAATAAGCAGAAGAAAGTAAGGTCATTTATATGGAGAGTGTTCCTTAAATTTAAAATTTTGAGGATAAGACTTGAATTTTACATATTTTTAATGATATAAGGCAACCAAGATACTTAACAAACATGTTTGTGAACTATCTTAGAAGAGTTGCAGAAGACCATGCATGATACATGAAAGATGGAACTTACTTTTCAATTCTGTTTCTGAATTTCCTCAAGTACTTTTCGTTATCTTCTTCAGCAACCTTGAAGATTTTGTCAATAATCTGTTGCCTTTCATTGACATCTAACCTTCGAACATCGACTTCCCTGTGTTCCAATCTGTTTGGATGAGCATGATCATCACCGTCCGCAAAAGTTTGGAGGATACTTGTTCTAAGCCTGTCATAGGTGGGCAATTTCTCTATGGCAGCCCACTTGAGAGCCTCTTCATCCTCATCAACAGTTGAAGTCCTTCGAGAATACCTGCCACTTGCAAACACTCCCTCCATTCTCCAACTTGACCTGCTTAAGCTCCTACTTATGCTTCTGGTTAAATTCCCATCCATTTTTTCTCTCCTTTTTCTGCAGTGGATTTCAAAGATGAGCAAAAACACACTAAGGAACTTGTTTGGTTTCAGTGGAAGACAGAACAATAGCAGAAAGCATGGTTCTAATCTAGCTTTTAAAAAAAAATACTGTTGAAACCAACTATGTAAACAAAAGAAAACACTAGTTTTTTTTTTTTTTTTTCTATATTTGAAATCAACCAAAAATAAAAGAACAGGAAGCTGCAAGGTGCAAATACTTACTTGAATGTACTGGGTTACTTTTTAGGATTAAGAGAACAGAACAAGGACCTCAAAAGAAAAATTATCTGTTCAATATATGGAAGGTTGGTTGTTGGGTTGTGGAAACTTGGAAGTTATCTAAGGCCTTTTCACTTTTTTAGTCTGTGTATTGCTATTCTCTGCAAATCTTTCCCTCTTCTTTTCTTTCTTCTCTTTTTCCTGTTTTCCACTCATGAGAGAGGTTTGAAAATGATACACAGTACACCACTGAACTGTAACACAGTTTCTGGTATGAAGAAACTAGAAAGGGTTATATATAGTATATTAGTAATGTAATCTACAAATGATAAATGTTTAATGAGAGAGAGAGAGAGAGAGACCGGCAAGAGAAATATTCCAATGGTGGCAGAAGTGTCGTAACTCTTAATTTTATTGCAAGATTAGTTGTAAAACGAATGATGCCAATAAAAGAAAATTAAAATATTTTGTAAATCATTCACATAATATTTATGGATTTGATGTGTACAAGTTGAACTCACAAAAAAATTGTGTCCTTTTAAATGATAGTCTTTTTTCTAATATTTATAAATTCGTAAGATTCCCAATTCTTTACTGTAGAGGGTAACGTCTCCGCTTTTTCTGGAACATGCATTATGGTGAATTAAAATATATATATATATATATTTATTTCCCTAAAATTTTCTCGTCTTGATTCATACACCAGTCATGTTAATGGGAAGCACCAAAGTGGGAATCTACATTAGTTGATGCATTGAGAATATTAAATCGTTGTCTTGTCCAACCATAAAGAGAATAAATTAATACTCATTTTTTATTTTTTAGAAATATTTCACTCGGTTCATCGTTTCACGACTAGTCCGATTCGGGACAGATTCAAAATTAAGGCTTTAAACTCCTCCCAAAGTCAATACTGAAGAGGATCAAATTAATACTCTCTCTCTTTTGTTAGTACAAGCAGGAAAAAATTGAAAAAAATAATAGCTATGCAACCTTTCTTTTAAGTTAATGTTGGGATATGGTTATAGTTACCATGAAAATAAAAAAACATAAAGTGAAATGAAACTTTGATTAATATTAGTTTCCCTAAGAGTTAAATAACAAAATATTAAAAAATATATATTTATGAGATATTGGTAGCAACTTGCCCCTCTCATCTCATTTTAAGTGTTTGAATGGTATTTGAGGGCCTGGTCAAATGCAAGTAAGTTTAGTATAGGCCAAGAGCCCAAGATTCCTGTAAATTGAGTAATTTGACACATCCATAAACTACGACTAACTAAAGTTATCAACGGTCTTGTGTCACATAACAATTTTCAATTTAATAGAAAACTACGACAATAATATCTTCACGGAACCTTAGAATAATGGTGCCACGAGTTTGACTAAGTTATATACTCAAGAATGTTCTCTACTGATTCTTAACAGGCACCTTAAAATAAAAAAAAATAAAAAAAAAACAAAAAAAAAAACTACTTTGTTGTGATTAGTTATCTTTTAGTTATGTGTAATTACTTTAACGGTTGGTTATGTTTAAAATTTTGAATTTGCAGAAAAAATTATAATAATGTAATTTGTACACTAACTTTTTTTAGCAAAATTTACACATTATTTTTATTACACTAAACACTAAATTTTTTTTTTTTCTTTTTTCCTAAATAACAAATAAAGTACAAACAATATTTGAAAGAAACATTTCTCTTAAAAATAAGATAGGCTGTAGGAAACGGATGTAGTTAAATATGCTGTTTCGGATATTTTTATAATATATTTAAGGGAGATGTTATAGTTACTACATCTTTTTCTTACTACCTGTTACTACTAAATCGTAACTGTTGATTTTCGTCAATCCAATTATTATAATTTATTGAATCATATTTATTAATTAATTATTAATTTTCAATAAATTATAACCGTTGGATTGACGAAAATCAACGGTTATGATTTAGTAGTAACAAGTAGTAAGAAAAAGAGGTAGTAATTATAACCTTTCCCTATATTTAAATACTTGTAGTTAAATACAGATAAGATATGATAATAATTTATTTTAACTTATTAAATATTAATATTTTTTAATTACAATTTGTTTTTATGTGGATAATGTTTATATTTTATGCATTATATCTCTATTGCTTCTCATATTTTCTTCACGAGAAAGACTTCAATAGTTCTACATTACAAAGAAATTCAACTCCGCTAAAGCAGTGATGGTAGAATATTAACAAAATTCAATCAATATACTCTTCACTCTTGGAACTTTATATCATATATGCCTCTTGGAGGGAAAGGGGAACAATGACGTAAGCAAGATAAAAAAATCCAAAATCAATATCTACTAATGCAACATTTACAAAACATACACTGTTAGTAACAGTTGATATAAAAATTAACGGCTTGAAATTTCAAATATAAATACTAATATATCACATTACAAATATGTACAAATATAATTTATTAATTTTCTCATCAACATTTATATATAGTACTTTATTCTTTAAAATGCAAGAGGATTTAATTTTTTTAATAAGAGAACAAGAACTCCGATTATATTTAAGGAAATTGACTTGGTATTTTTTTTTTCTGTCCTTGATTAGACCGTGTCAATCAGAAGCAAACATTGATTATGTAATTTTTATTTCAATACGTATCATGTTAAGACCTTAAGAAAATCCAAAGCCAACGGTGCCCAAACAAATCAACCCATATACTATTATTTTATATTTATGTGTGCATTGTCTCTTACGGGCCATCTATTATCTATATCACGGGCAAACATACGTAATATTATATGTCAAGGCAGTTGATTTACTTGCATGACTTTGTTGATTAGAGTTTAAAAAAATAAAGATAATAAATCTCAATGTAAATTTTCATTACAATTAATGATTTATTCTAACTTTAAAATAGGAAAAACTTCTTCATAATAATAATAATAATAAAAAAAAAATTTACTCAGTTAAGCACATTCAGAGTTGATATCACTTGAAAATTACTTTACACGTCGTATGATGTCTAGTGTGTACACATTATATGCCACATAATTATGTTGTACCTGTAAAGCAACTCCAATTACTTAAGGAAAAGGCAATAGACCCAACCAACTGACAAAAACAAAAGATTTTTCCGTAATGAGTTATCTATTATATTAAATAATTATTTTCGTCTTCAATAAATCTAACAAGAACTGTCATAGGGATCCTCCTATTCAAAGTTACTAGCCATTTTTATTTATTTTTTCTTTCTAGAAGCCTTTTCGTCAGTGTGATTTGATGTCCATTGATTGGTCAAAGTCCATTATAGCACATTTTGACCAAGCTAGCCCAGAAAAGAAAATATGTTCTAGTACGACTATAGTTTCTTCTTCTATTTTTCGTTAACTATACAGGAATTAAAAAAGTAGAGAAATATCAGGATTAGTTAAAGTAGTATATGCTTAATTTTACTTAAATAAGATTTTAGGTTTAAGTTTTTATAAATATAAAAAAAATTCTTTACGGGAATTAGCCTCACCATGGATATTCTTACCTCGAATATAATTTTCTTCCATGTAGAAAGTCTGTAGTTTATAATTTTTTTTAATATTTATAATATTAAAAGAGATAAAAGTATGGATCCATATGAAAAAAAAAAAAGAGAAAGAAAAAATATCAGTTGATATACTTTTATCCTAGAACATGAGAATTAAACAATAAAAGAACAATGTAACACTTGTGACTTATCCTCCACGAGGATGCTATAGAAAACAAGTTAGGAAAAACAGGAATTCACCCAACTCATTTGATAATTTTGGGTTCATAAAAAGAGAAGAGCAGCTCGGTTATTAGTAGTTCACCGAATTAAATTGAAAATGAGATCAGTTATATATACGGAACCTATTTTTTTAAAAAAAAAACTAGTGTGAGTTAACAGTTTAAACAATTCAGTTATTTTGGGATCTCTTTTTTTTTTTTTTTTATAATATGGGATCGCTTTTTTTACTGTTAATGTAGATAAATCAATGTATTTTTATAATTATAATTTGTTTCAGGATTATAATAATCTTATTATTATAATTTTTTAACCCAAAACGGCGTCGTTTTGGGAGTGAATGTAAATAAATTATCTAAATTCACGGTAGAAACATTAAAATCTTTGTAAAATAGTAAAAATATGGTTTATGATTTAGTTTGGTTCATATGATTTTTTTTATATCCCTAACTTCATGTGCATGCAAATCTCCATTTTAGTTGATGATACTTCTATAAATAAATAAATAAATAGTCTTTTGAGAGTTTAAATTTTTATACGTTGAATTGATTTCCAATTTTAATATTAGAATTTCTGCAATTTAAAAAAAAAACAACGTAAGTATTTTAGTATCTATATTCTATTGAGAAAGTTTAGTCCCTTGATAAATAATAAGTTTATTTTGTACCCGAAAATTCCTTGGACTTTTGTAAAATTTAAGAAAGTTACATTATTTTTGAATTATGCATATATTTAGAGTGTTCTAACACCTAATCAAACCCAATAACTCAAGCTTGGCACAAAAGTCGTGATCAAATTGAAGTGAAAAAGTTGTAGAGATAAAAATATCAAATTTAAACAAAGTCAAATTCGACTTAATCTGGTAAAAGACTAAAAGAGCACACCTACACACGTAGAAGTGTTCATCAATCGTTCAAACCGATTCAAATTGCGATGACCAAACCGAAAAATCGATAATTGAATAAATCGAAAATTGAAAAATCAAAAATCAAAAAAATCCGTAAATTTTAATTGGTTGACGAAAACAGATCTAATCCAAACCGATCCAATATATTAATTTTTCTCGACCTACTTGGGTCTTTCCCCAATCATAGCTAAAAAATTTATAAACCTAAGATCCATCAACTAAATCCAAGAAAAAACCTAGTCACATCTCATCAACAAAATTTTATCTGTGTAGAGCTTCATATCTCATTGCCCAAAAAAACTATATTATCGTTTGCTAATGCTTTTGTATTTAAAAAATATAAAAATTTACAAAGCCAATATATACAAAAGATGTTATTTGCACAATAATCATAAAACAAATTTTAAAAATTCCAAAAAACCGAAAATCGATCCCATTCAAACCGAAAAAAATTGGATTGGATAGGATCGGAAACCGAATGAATGATTACATGATCAAACCGAAGAGATTGGATCGAATGAATTTTGCTTCCAAAATCAATCCAATCCAGATCACGAACACCCCTACCTACACGGCCTAGTGTGTGTGACTGTACTACATTGCAAGGAGCATTTGGAGCTCATTTATAGTGGGCCTAAACTTTGTGAGCCTTAACCAAAAAGGGAAAAAAAAGGACTGAGAGATAATTTAAGAAGAAGATAGGGATATAAATGAGAGAAAACTTTTCCTTTATTAGAAATGGAGCACCCAATAAAATATGGACCGGGAGCTTATTAAAAAAATTCGAGCATTTGTTAGTTTTTCTCCTTCATATGTTTTATTTAATAATGTCTTAATTTTTTTCTCATTGAAGTTGTTTAGCTATATATATATAGCCTAAATAGCAGCAAATAAGCAACCAAATAATAAATATGCATGTCTTAGTTTACCCAAATTTTTTTTTTAAAAAGTATGCATGCTTTTTTATTTCTAATTTAACAGCCATTGCGTGAGTGGATTTTGTTGCGATTACGGCAAGTATACCGATCGTTTCAAGTAATAAAGTAGTGAAATACGAATATCGTCCCACGAGGATTAATACGCCAAATACTATTATAACTATTCCCTTTAATTTGGAAAATTCGAATTGATTGTTGAGAATAATTTTTGAATTTAAATTAAAACTAAAATTAATTGCAGTAAATAACAAGAATATCAAGAACGCAATAATTGAGAATTTAGAATATCAGAAACAAAAGCTGCAGTTAGGAATTATTTCACCTCAGATCCTCCTAGAGTAATTTAAATTAATTTCAATAATAATTTACCTAAGATATTTCAAACAATTCATCTTCTAAAAATTATTTGGTTAAATCCTAATGTCTTAGTGACTTTAACCCTTTACTCTAATTAGAATCCTAATGTCTTAGTTAATTCCTCTTACAATAAGCATTAAACACGATGAATTATGAAGTCTACAACTCAAGCAAGCCTATGTCTAGGTTATACAATAATTGGTATTTTACTCCTGTTAAGACTAAAACCCCAATATGTCTATTGCGAGTCCTAACCCTCAAATCCCTATAGGAGTGATCAGTTCATACAAGGATATAAAAATTCATGCAAGATAAAACACAAATACTAAAATAATTTATTAAAGAAACTAAATCAAACCACAAATAGGATTCACATCGGATCAATAATCCTAACTACATAAATAAACTAACCTTACATGTTCATAAATTCAGAATTACTAATTTATGAAAAATAAACCGAGTTCATGATAAAACTTGGATTAAAGACGATCAATGGTGAAGCTTTTGATCTCTTTCTCTTCCTCTAGAATCCTGCTCCAGAGTTTCTCCTCCGCCTCTGCCTTCTGCCTCTGAGTTCGTCTCCGCGTTCGCCTTTCTTTCATCTTCCAAATGCGTTTTACTGAAGGCCTCGTTGCGTTGTATTTATAGGCTGAAAACTGGGCTATTTATTTTTGGGTCGCTCGCTGAAGCAAGCTTCTCTGCGAGTAATTTCTTCCTCTTCGCTATTGTGCTCGCTATGGGGAGCAGTGGAGCGAGCTCTTCGCCATTTTGCTCGCTGTGGGGAGCTGAAGGGCGAGCTCTATTGCTTTGCTCGCTATTGTGTTCGTTGTTGCTAGTTGAAGGGCGAGCTGCTCGAAATTGTGCTCGCTGAAGCGAGCTGAAGGTGAGCATTAATAAATTTTATATATATTTATTTAATTCTGGATTTTCTTGATACTCCTCGGATGCGAACTGTTTCCTTGTCCTTATCAAGTTAGTAGTAGTTTGTTCTTCTAGTATGTAACAACAATAAAAATTAGAATCTTATTCATTTGTTGGCATTTTCATATTCTTTCAAATTTTATTAATTAACACCATATTTTTAATTATATTAATTATTATTTGAACTATTTTTCACATTAAAAACATATGGTTTTTGACACTTATCAGATTTAACAGTTAAATAAATATGAAAAAACAATTTTGATTACAAAACTCATTAGTTTTAAGGGATTGATTTGTTTACAAACTTTTTTTTTATAAATTTTTGTAAATTACACTATGTACTCCCAGAAGAACATAATATAACTTAGTGTTCTCTCGAGAGTACATAATTTAATTTATAAGAATTTATAAATAAAAAATTTATAAATATAACCTTCTGATTAACTTTAAACGAAACCGTGTTTCAATATTTTTAAGGGGGAATCTGATTAGCTACCCCACAATGTATACTCAGTACAACTTTTTAATTAAATATTATTTTTTGAAATTTTTAATGCAAAATATTACTTTATAAAATTCGAGTAAATTTATCTCTGTAATAATTTTTTTTTAATTTTCAGAGTAAATTTTCACCTAAGGTAAGACAGGGAAATCCTTTCAATTCAAGAAAAGAATAGCTGCATATAACTTTCAATTCAAGAAAAGAATAGCTGCATATAACATTCTTTAATCATATAATATCAATCATCTTTTTCCATATATATTGTGTTAATAAAACATTGATTGAATTTTGGAATTTTGTGATGAATGACTTTTGACTTAAAAGGATGCAGGCCTGCAGGCAGGTTCCCCCTTTTTTTTTTCTTGGGCAAGTTGATTTAGGAATGCTTGGACTTTTTAATCGCATGCGATGCTAACAGTGCCACGTGATCAGCTTAAGATGATGCAAATGTCATAATTATCATTTAATATTTAAATGAAACTCTTGTCAAATGGGTCGAACCATTTTGGAGCTTCTGAAGGAGGTCTATCTGCTATCAATATCATAAGTGCATAACTGCTCATTATCTGAAAAAAAGAAGAGGACGACGCATCTTATAGTTGTTTTTTTTTTTTTTTTTTAATTATAAGAGACAATCATATTTGAATCGGAAACATTTATATCATAATAAAATTAATTCTCCCAATTTTTTTTTTACATTCATAAGAATTTAAATCAAAAATTTTGTTTAGACGAAATGAGACATATATCACTTGAATCTATTTTATTGTAGAACAGCGCAATTCATCCTCCGCTACGCTTTTCATCATGTGAGATATTTCGCTATCAAATACTCACGTATAAACAATTGAATTCAAAAATTTTATTCTAAGAGTTGAAAATGTATAGAAATTCCTGTTTGCACTCAAAAAAAATTATTTAAAAAAACTTGGGTTTTTGGTTACAAAGATAAAGTATTAATATATTTCTTTTTGTTCACAC
The DNA here is from genome assembly GCF_033153095.1 of Gastrolobium bilobum. NCBI lineage: Eukaryota > Viridiplantae > Streptophyta > Magnoliopsida > Fabales > Fabaceae > Gastrolobium > Gastrolobium bilobum. The sequence continues at coordinate 122,151 of NW_026896998.1, read as the reverse complement.
AAAAAAAGTATTAATATATGAGGAAGATTATATTTATAAACTTTTTGCTTACAAATTCTCATAAACTACACTACGTTCTCCCGGGAGAACACTAGGTTACACTATATTCTCCTTGGAGTACATAGCGTCATTTGCAAAAAATTGTAAACGAATCTTTTCCCTTAATATATATTTTATAAAATTGAAAATGATTGGACTATTAACATAATTAATATAGGTTTTAATGTTTCTATAGTGAATGTAGATAAGTTATCTACATTCACTCTCAAAACACGTCATTTTGGGTTGAAAAATTAAAAAATTAGAATGAGAAAAAATATTATAATTCTGAAATAAATTATAATTACAAAAATATATTTTATCATAAAACGATGTCGTTATAAGTTCAACATAGATAATTTATCTATGTTGAAAGCAATGAAATTATCTATGTTGAAAGCATGGAATTTCATTGTAAATTAAATAATCTTCGTTTCATAGAAAATAAAGAATATTAAAAAAAATCTCCACCAATAATTAGTAGTTCGAATAACGAGGAGTTTATCCCCCTGACTAGAGATCTCATATTCGAGTAGACACGCTACTGAACCATTCTCTAATTATTTCCAAAAAAGTCAACGGAAATGGAAAAAGAAAAGAAAAGACAAAACTCAAACATATATATATCCTAATTGGGACGGCATTTCAAGCAATATTTGATAATTGTATCTCAAATAACGAACGTATAATATTGTATTTAACTAACATGCTTCGTCAGATTCCAATTTATTAGGGATGTTCGAGATTTGGATTAGATTGATTTTGGAAATAAAAATCATTTGATTCATTTCCTTCGATTTGATTATATAATTGTCCATTCGATTTTTTTTTCAAATCCGATCTGATCCAATCCAATTTTTTTCGGGTTTGGATTGGATCGGTTTTCGATTTTTTGAAAATCATAAAATTTATTTCATTATTATTGTGCAAATAAAATCTTTTGTATATATTGGCTTTGTAAAAATAAAATTTGAAATACAAAAGCATTAGTAAACTATAATATTATTTTTTCTGGGTAATAAGATATGAAGCTCTACAAAGATAAAAATTTTTTTTATGAAATGTGACTAGATTTTTTTTTGGGTTTAGTTGATGGGTTAATGAGTTTTGGATTTAGAAATTTTTGGATTATGATTGGAGAAAAACTCAAGTAGGTAGAGAGAAATTAATATATTGGATCGATTTTCATCAACCGATTCAAAAATCGATCCAATCTAATTAAAATTTACAGTTATTTTTCAATTTTTTGATTTTCGGTTATCGATTTTTGGTTCGGTTACAGCAGTTTGAATCGGTTTGGATCGATTGATGAACACCCCTAGTCTTTTATGTTGTGAAAAACATGAACTCTCTTTTCTGGTTTGCACCCGCCAGTAAATCCAACTGAACTCTGTTTTCTATTAAATAATGGTTGCATTGCAAATTAACATTGGGACCTGAAAAAATTAATATCATTTTCATGGTCTTTGTAGACACCATATTTTGTCCAGGAGATTTGAATTTAAAGTAAAACCATAAAATAAAAGAAAAAAATAAAATCTTAAAAGAATTTGATGGATACTATTAACCTATGGGTTGTCCCATTACCTAAAATAACACTTTCTTTCAAAAAATAAAATTAAGCCTTTGTTGTCTCCAATGAGAAAGGACCGGTAATAGCTTCCCTTAATCACACCTTTCACCATCTCATTACATCAAAATAGCACAGCCTATTTGTATCAGAGGAGAACACTTTCTATACAACAGTAGCACATACAACTGCAATTTAGAAAATTATATCTGGATTTTTTTATTTCTACTCCGTACGTATAGCACAAGAAACAAGACATTTTAATTGGATTGCCGCACCCAATCAATGGTGCTGCAGTGGTATCCAAAATATTTCGGTATTAGAGGTGTAATGTAAATTTTCAACATCACATGGAGATAAGCTACATATGCAACTGTGCACAAGGCTCAAGCACCCTTTTGTACCAGGCAATAAAAAGGCGCTGCCACAAGTCACATAGCCAGCCCACTGGTAGAAGAAAAAGCAGAGAAAACAAAAATGGAAGTTTGAAAGGATGTTCATATACGTGGAACCATTGCAAAGCCCTCTTGCATCTGCAACTGACATTGCATCATTGGCCAAGTGCATGAGCTAGGAGAGAGGTATTTTATGCCTGATTCCACATCTCCCTCTTTGTTGCTTTAATCTCTTAAATTTTCATCAGGTATACCATCTTAGGGAACGGTATCTCTATTTGCAAAGGCGCAGGAAGCACGGCGGAAGTTCTCTTTATTTCTAGGGATTAGATATTTTTTTAAACTTTTCATTTTTATATGTCTAATAACCCAAACCCAAAAGTCAAATGGACTTTCCTTGTTTCGTAACTATAGCCTTGTTACCATGTTTTCTTTAGTTGGGCCAGAATCATTAAATAAATAATGGGAAAAGTGTCTATTATTTAAAATTACACAACTTACATCCTTTCAGTCTCACAAAGAGGTGAGACTCACACTTTTATTTTTTTTTTGTCAACTCTCTCTCCTCCTTTATCTATCTCTTTCTCTCTCTTAAAATGAACAACTTTACATCTTTTAAAATTATACACACTTTTCCCATAAATAATAGGATGAGAAGAAAATAAGAAAAGTGATTAGAATAAAGTAAAAAAGAAATATACAAATTAAAGTTAAAAATAAAACAAAATCAAAAACGTAAAAAGTAAAATATCCATACTGTATACGTTGCTTATCGTTTATATCCATTTAGATTATATTGTTATCTTTTTATATTGCTTATTTTAAATACCCATTTGTCGATAAAATATGATTGTAAATTTTAGAAGAATCATTTCGACTATCAGAGTCCGATGATTTCTAACTATTAATAATAATAAACAAACAGACATTGGTTGTTTGTATTTAAAATTATAAAGAATAAATAAGATTAGTTTAAGGTTAGCCTAGTGGTGTGGGGTGTGTGTGTTAGGAGTGTGTGTAGTGTAAGCTGTTGTGTTCAATTCCTTGTAACCTCAAAAAAAAAGAAAAAAAATTAGTTTGCTATTAATTATGGGGATTAATTTAATTGTGACACTTTATTAACCTCATAACTTTTTGATTCATTTTAGCTATGACGGCTTGTGATTCCAAATTTATCTCAAATCTTTTGATGATGAAACTTAAAACATTAAGATTTTTAACAGAGGGGTAATTTAACCGTGACGGCTTGTTAACCCCGTGTATTTTATTTTGGCTCATTTTAATCGTGATGGTTTGGTGATTCAAAATTTACTGTAAAATTTACAATAACAAAAAATTATTTAAAAAAATATAGATCATCAAATCCAAAACTTTCTACTTAATTTCTCTAAAATTGTTTTTTTCTTAAAATTAAAATCAATCAACACACAAATATTTTCTACAGAACGACGTAGCTTCGAGTTCCCTATTGCACCAAGGGATACGTCGGGGCGGGACCATCCCGTAAAGCACAAAAATAAATTTTCAAAATTAGTTTCATTTTCTAACAATTATTTTTATTTAATTCTTTGGGGTGAAACAAATATTTAAAATTTTGTCAATAATTTGCACAATTAATACAAGATAACCGTTTTTATAAACGGACGATGTAGGGTGCTAACACCTTCCCTACTCGTAATCGACTCCCGAATCCATTTATATTATCAAAGACCAGTTTTCTCAAACAAAAAGGTTTTTTCCAATGTTTTTTCAAATAAATATTGGTGGCGACTTCATTGTTTTAATCGTTCACTTTCTTTCGCCGTCACGTCGCGATCCGGTTGCGACAGTCTTATCTGGCTTGTCCTCTGGCCAGCTCCACAAATATTATTAATGAAATAACCAAAATATGTTATAAACAAAAAACGAAAGACATGTGTTTAAAAAAGAAGTCAATATTCAAAATTTGACGACAGATATAACCTAGGAAGGAAGAGCTTAGTTTCTACTTTTGACAATTTATGCACATAACAACTCCAATAATTAGACTCGTGACTTGAAACTTGGAAGTAGTGGCAGTCTTGCAACAAAGCCTCACCATGGTACATACATATATGGTTGATACGAGTTAAACTGCTAGCTAGTAAGTTTTTTAAAATGATAAAAATTCAACTATGGAAAACTAAGAGATATGAGATCAGAAAAAAAAATAAGAGTAACGAAGAAAAAATTAGTGGTGTAAACTTTATTCAACTGTGGAAATCATATGAAATAAATGATTAGTCAAAGGAAGGAATAATTGAGGAAATTAACAGATATAAATTGGTTCGCTAATTTCTAGGGTCCCCCATATATGTGAAACTTCAACACATAAATTATTCAACCTTGGCATCCTATTTCTCAAATCCCGATACATTGGTCAATAGTACCACACATTCTTTCTCCAAGAGCACGGCGATGGCTCCTGCTGGTTGAAATATAGACAAAAGATGATCAGCATACTTTTCTGTTTTGTTTGCTGTGTACAGAAAAGTATACATACGGAACATAATCAAGGTTCAATTTTTGACACTGCATTTTGTTTTGCTCTGAAAATTAGGCGCGCCCACAAGGAATTACGTTACATTAATTTTCTTACAAATCAGGAAATTTTATGAGTCTTGATTGTATTTTATTTTTAAATATTAGAATGGGATGGATGATTTCACAAATTAATTTATTTGGTTAAAGTTTTACTGGGTAGAAAGGTTTCTAGGTTGTTTTCTGAATTTTTGAGTGTTAATCATGATAAGAAGTACCATAATTAGAAGAATCAGGTAGTGAGAATCGATCATTGGCAATATTAAATAATTATTTCAATTAAGTAAATGTGTCACTTTAATAGTTTTATATTTAACTTCTCCATCACTACCCTTTGGTTTGTTAATCGAGGCAGCCTCACAGTTCAAGCTTGACCAAATATTGAAAGAGTGATCATTTTGTCATATTTGGCAAAAAAATTTACCAGACTGTCACGCCAACAGTAAATTTTGTCAAAATGTCACGCTGCATCCTTAGCCGTCGTTGAAGAAGTCTGAAAATAATTAAGAGTTAAGATAAGATAATGCGAATTAGTTATATTTTCAGACTTCTTCAACGACGGCTAAAGGTGCAGCGTGACATTTTGATAAAATTTACTGTTGGCGTGGCAGTCTGGTAAATTTTTTTGCCAAATGTGACAAATGTCACTCTTCCCCAAATATTAGGGAATTCTAATATAAAATTATTAAAATAAATTTTACTCAACAACTTGAGTTATTAGATAAAATGACTGTATAGATAGTTGATCTTCGGCCAAAAACAACAATTGCAATTGTTGACCCTCAAAAAGTTTTTACTATTGAAAGATATAAAGTTGATCTATTTCACTTAAAGACTGATGGGTAGAAAACGAAGATAAAAAAGATTACAAAATAAATGATAATAATTACTTATATGAGGTTGGTTCCTCCGTAAAAGCCTCCCACTGGACACCATCATTTAAGTATTGAGACACACTACTTTTGGCACTGTCTAACAACTGTCACGTAAAATTATAGTCATATATGACTGTGAGGGTTGCTCATATGGTGCCAAGAACTCAAAGACTGTACAAGTCTCCCTCGGTCGTATCCCACACTATCGAACTTTTGGTACCACTGTGTCGCATTTGCGACTTCCTTTTAAATTTTGACATTTGGAATTTTTTTTTATTTTTTATTTTTTTCATCTCACTTTCAATTTCTCTTTCCATTTTTGGTTGGTTCTATCCACTCAATCTAGAAGTCTAGTACCTATGGTCAGAGAAACGGAACAAAGAAGGGTAATGGTACACACAGTAAGTAATGTTTTTTTGATATTGCCATATAGGTTTATAGTACGAGTACTCAGCAGAAAAATATTTAACATAATGTAAGATCACCTAATGATTTGGTGCTTTTTCTCACAGACTAATTTTTTTTTTTTTTTTTACCTCTGCTATTTTTTTTTTCCAATTCTACCATTCCATTTACACTAAGAAACCATATAAAAGATAGTGATTCCCAACCACAATAAATTCTCTCCGACGAGAGTAGAGACATGGACAAATCAGCATTCTGTCTTCAAGTAGATACGATTGGGATTTGGGATACACTAGGAGTCTAGGACATATTACGGAAGGTGTTGATAGTGATATATATCTCTTCTCATTCTGTTTAGGTGAAGAATAGCTTAGGGAGAGTCACAATTTTGTCATGTTTGACGAAAAATTTTATCAGAGTGTTACGTGAACAGTAAATTTTGTCAAAATGTCACGCGTCATATTTCACTACACTGTGTAGCGAAATATGTTTACAAATAATTCGCTACACAGTATAGCGAAATATGCCATGTCAGGATACACGGTCAACAACAAATAATCCAAGCATAATTCGCTATATTGTGTAGTGAATTTCTGCCTACTTGACACGTGTCATTTTTGCTGATTGTGCAGTCTGACATGACATATTTCGCTACACTGTGTAGCGAATTATTTGCAAACATATTTTGCTACACAGTGTAGCGTGACATTTTGACAAAATTTATTGTTGGTGTGCCAGTCTGTTAAATTTTTTTGCCAAACGTGACAGAATAGTCAAACGTCCCGAATAGTTTATATGTTTAAGTGATTTCGTTATTCGCAAAGGAATTTTTACCGAAATCATTTATGGGGTGATTGAAGCTGCTAACTCCGTATGATGTGCTGATGTGCATACTAAGCCTGAATTAAGTTCTATATGTACACAAATCCTTTTTACTACAGAAGGACGACAAATGTGATTCAATATATAAAAACATTACACGTGAAGGAATAATGTTGCATATCACTTCGCATCAAGTTTCGGCAACCGAATTAAAATACACAAAAAATGAAATGGTTTGTTTCCAAAAAAAAAATGAAATGGTATAAGTTAATAATAAAAATTACGTAAATATGCGTGTATAAATAATATTATTTTCTTGACGTAATTATAATATAATGAGGAGTAAAATTTTCATATTAAAGAGATAACAGACTGCGAGCATATTGAATAACTATTAGCTACGAAGAACCGACACTTCAAAAATCCTGACGTGTCGTGTCCGATACTTCCTGACACTCTCGGACACTCTGACACTCTCCGACACTCCAATACGCGTAATATAAATTCAAAAAAAAGTTCAAAGGTTATGTTGCGTTGTTCTAATTTTTGCTAATAAAAGGAAATCACAAGAATCATGCACAAATAAAAAAAACACAATAATTTCTACGTGGAAAAATCTCCTAGGCTCAATAGGAGTAAAAAATCACGACCCACTTGGATTTCAATCCAATGGGATTTAAAAAAACTTCACTAATTTCAATGAGCCAAAATACTCAAGTACAAGTAGATCCTAATCTACTCTTGAGGCACACTACTTTGATTCAACCCTTTAAATCAAAGTTTACACTTATCCACCGATAAGCCCACACCTATTGTTACTACCAACAATAGCAAGTCTCCACACACGGAGAAAAATCAACTTAAAATGAACCACCTTACTAATACTTCTAGAAAAGCTAAAAGGTGAGTTTTGAGTTCCAATTATTAGATTCGTTGGATTACTATTATCATTTTATTGAGTTTAATATAAATATTTGGGATATCTTATGTTTCTTTGCAAAATTTATGAATATTAAATATAATACATACTACATAAATTAAAAATAGGGAATTACTTTTCTCATGTTACATAAACAAAATATTATCTCCTACACTCACATTTCTCAAATGGATTCCACAAGATTTTTTCTCTCTCACCTTTGACTTTTTTTTCTCTCCTACTTTTTGTTTGAGCATAAGATAGTACTTCTCTTATACAACATAAGAGAAGTATTACCCTTAAAAATATTATTTAATATCAAAACGTGTCCTAACGTGTCGAAATCTAACATTTTTTAGAATTAATGTGTCGGAGTGTCGTGTCGTATTGTGTCACGTGTCCCGTGTCAGTATCGGTGCTACATAGACTATTAGAGTATCAGTAAATTTAATTTAATTTTTATTTTATTTTTATATTTATATGGATTGGTTGGATTTATTGACATTTCAGCACGTAAGAACTACTTGAATATGATGGTCCTCTTTTAAGTTTCAACAATACCATATTTTTCAATTTTCAACAAATTCAAACAAGATATTCCATTTTATTTATGTTTGATTATCTGCAATTTTTTCTGGCAAATATTAAGAATATCCATGTCGCTGTTTTGTCTGAAATAATGGAAGACAATGTTTTTATCCAGATGTACTACAAGATTTACTAAAGAATTCAAAAGAAAATTTGTATTGCTGTTAGAAAGATCCAAATCTGTTATATGACACGACTTATCGTCAAATTCACTTTCGTGTATTTACATTTTCTTGCCACTGCCACTAAACATTTGCAAGCCCATTCGTGTATTCAGATTTTGGGCCAATGTTTAGTTTGGGAGTCCAGAGTTGGGCTTTTAAAATGAGGCCCATCAGTTTGTGACAAAACAATGAGGAATGCAATTCTCAGCACATTTTTGTTGGGTCATACATGCGAGGTTGTAGCAAAAAAAGAAGAAGACCCAAAAGTATTTTCTCAGTGCAAAGAATATTAGTAATCTAGCTCAAACTAAAATTTAATAATTCTTCAGAAAATGCTTAGCCTGAATGAACCCATTCAACGTGAGTGATACAGCCATATACATATTAGTACTCATTATTCTATATATATATATATATAGAGAGAGTGTTTTATAAGAGTTATGTTGTAGGAAAAGTGATTGTGTAATGTTATAGAGATTCGTTTTGCGTGTCTTAATTTTTTATTTATTTTTTTGTTTTAAAAAGTGTGGGCCCCACAAAATGTTGTGAGTGTAGGAAAGTTTGTTGTGTTATGTTAAAGGATAAAACGAAGACCCATATATATATATATATTTATATATATATATATAATGTAGGATCCTTTGACACCGGTGTCAAATTTCAAATTTGACACCTCATCTGAGAGCCGTTAGATCAAAAAAAGATCAATGGTGTCACATGCTTACAAAACAGAGTGATTGATCTTTTTTGATCTAATGACTCTCAGATGAGGTGTCAAATTTAAAATTTTTGACACCAGTGTCAAAGGATCCTACCTCTATATATATATATATATATAGTTACTAAAGTTTTATCGGTAGTTTTATATTTTTATCTAGGGGTGCAAATAGATCAGATTAGGTCAGATTTTGATTTTGATAGACTAAGACTATATAAAATATTTAAAGTCTATATTGGCCTATTATCTTATTAAATGTTTGATTTATAGCTCTAGTCTGACCTATTATAAAAAACTAAAAAACTAACATGGGTTGTAAGACCTACCAAGTTACAAACTAAAGTTTATAGGCCAAAACCAAACTGAAATTAAAAGATAAAATTTCTTATTCACAAAGATCATATGACATAATATTTTCATTAACAACACATGAAATAATGTTGATAAGGATTACATGAAAATGTTCATAAAGATCACATGAAAATTTTATATATATATATATATATATATATATATATATATATATATATATAATAAGATATTATTACTACCAATCACTGTTACTACCAATATCACTACCACTTTATTTCACCGTTAGATCGATTATATTGATCCAACGGTCATGATTTAACTTTCTAAAACATTCTTTCTTCTTCTTATATTTAATACTTTATTTTTATTTCCACCTTTGTATGGTTATGATTATCCATATTTAATGCTTTTACATTAAATATGAGAAATCATAATCATACGAAGATGTAAATAAATATAACCGTTGGATCAACATAATCGATCTGATGGTGGAATAAAGTGGTAGATATATTGATAATAACACTAATCGAAGTTGTCGTCTATGTAAAACGGAGAAGGAGTAGTTCTTGGTGGCCCAAACCCAAAACTCGTTGTTCCAGATCAGCCACCATCGGCTCGGCCAACACCAGATCTAGGTGGCCCAAACCCAAAACTTCTTTCAGATCAGCAGCAACCAGTTCCAAAAAAATGGCCCAGACCAGCCTACCAGTAGTGTAGGCTAAAAAAATGGCATTACTCGTGGGGAACCCCTACTTAAGTTTCTTCAACTCCAGAGCGGAGACTCTCTTTTGGAGATCACACAAGACATCCTCCATTTCTGCTGCGGCAGCGGAAAGATTGCCTAGGTATAATAGGTAGTGGATGAGTCGGTGACGGCAGATCAGCAGATCAGCAGATTTTGGTTCGGAGGTGCTTCTTCTCCGCTTACCCGAGAAGAAGGTCGCTTCAATTTGATCCGCTTTGACGTTGGAGCAGGTGGCTTGCTCATCTTTAACAATGGATTTTTCCAAAATTGCATTTAATGCACAAAAGAGAAAGGAAACAGAAAAATAATATAATGGTTGAGTAGCATTATATTTAATGAATTGATATTACTTTGAGAGGTATCAGTCTTTATATAATGCTAGTGTAACTAAAGTTTGGAGACGTATCAGTCTTTATATAAGACTAGTGTAACCAAAGTTTGTGAGAGAACAACAATTAATAGTTACAAAGTTTGTTAGTCTGTTAGTTTCACTACTTTATCATCCCCGCAAACTTAGCAGGCGAATAAGACGATATACGAAGCTTGGTACGAAATTCAATGAACTTGCAGTTAGAAACTGGCTTGGTTAAACCATCAGCAATTTGATGGAGTGCTGGGATGTGATAGATGAATATTTCCTTGGCAAGTACTTTTTCCGTGACAAAAAACAAATCCAGCTCAAAGTGTTTAGTTCTTGAATGGAATAAAGGATTGGCATATAGCATGATTGTGTTTTTTATCTGAAATTTTCAACGGAATTAAATAAAAACACAATCAGCATTTCGCTTGAATAATTTAAAATTTGCAACGAAATTTTTTCCGTCAAAAATTCTGAATAAAAAACACAATCATTGTCAAATCTCATTAGCACTTAAATTTTGCAACGGAATCAAATTGCGTTGCAAATTTCAACGAAAAAAATTCCGTTGAAAATTTGGAATAAAAAACAACACGTGAAACCTCATTATCGAACGGAAACACTTGAATAATTTTAAATTTACAGCGAAAAAAAATTTCGTTGAAAATTTTGAATAAAAACACAATACACATGGAACCTCATTAGCCAATCAGGACGCTTGAATACTTTAAAATTTATAACGGAATTAAATTACCTTGTAAATTTTAATGGAAAAAAATTTTGTTGAAAATTTTGAATAAAAACACACTCTGCTGGAAACCTCATTAGCCAATGGGAACGCTTGAATAATTTAAAATTTGCAACAAAATTTTTTTTCCGTTGAAATTTGCAATAGAATTTTTTCCATTGAAAATTTTGAATAAAAAACACAATCCTCGTAAAATCTCATTAGCTAATGGGAACGCTTGAATAATTTAAAATTTGCAACGGAATTTAATTCCGTTGCAAATTTCCACGGAAAAAAAATTCCGTTGCAAATTTCGAATAAAAACACAATCCCCGTGTAACTTCATTAGCCAATGGGAACACTTTAATAATTTAAAATTTGCAATGGAATTTTTTCCGTTGAAAATTTTGAAATAAAATCTTTATATAACAATCCATTTCATTAATCCCCAACGTTTTTCACATTTCCAAATAGCTAATGGGGAAGCAAAACGCAACAGAGAAGCAAATGCAAAGGGGAAGAAATCCATGGTTGCAAAGACGCCAACACCGGTGGAGAAGAAGTTGAAGGTTGGCAAGAAGCTACTGAAGAAGGGTTGTGCTCCGCCAGCGAAAAGAAGAAAAGGATAAACAAGAAGATGAAAGAGCGCTGCTTTTGATAAGAAAATTTAAAATTTCTGTAACGTTTTATGAAGTATTTTTTTTTTTTATGGTGATAAAGCCATAGTTTTGTTTTTGTAAGAAGAAAATGAGAAACAAGAAGATAAGACCATAGCTTTTTTTTTTTTCAAGTTGCAGTTCTAGAGACAATGACTTGAACTTGAAAATGCAGCGAATCTGGCCAACTGTATATTCCAATTTTAGGTAACATGCATAAAATGCTATTATCTAACAAATATGATAATTTCCTTAAAAACTAAGATACGGATTTGATACTATATCTCATATAATGTAAAACTAAAATTATTCACACATGATTACTATGGGATTGGTGAATATAAAATAAAAGGGATACACAAAATATAAATGCAAGTATATGAAAAATATTGGTTTTAGATATATATATGAATACGATACGGATGCATCACCATTTCTCAAGTATCAATGCATGATAAGCTACTGTCATATATTTTTTTTGTAATTTGTTGTTTTATATTAACAAAAATATATCGAGTTACCAATGCTATTGATTTTCCGTATAAAAATTGATGAAAATTTGCCTGATTATATATATATATTTTTAACTGACAAGATGGGCACTCTTCTGTTAAGAATATAGAAGGTGGCCGAGAAAATTTTTCCAGTGATATTCGAAGATTCTCCTAAATTTTTTGCAAATTCTGTTGACATGATTCGTGGGCATGAACATGGGACGCTTTGTTGTGTCTACAAGCATAGCCCAAATAATATGCCAGGCCAATGTGCTAACTCTTTAAAGTATGATGTGATTAGAATGCTGGTTAGGGACAACCATTACTCTCATTCCTTGTGCTTTCATGTATGTGATGGGTCTTCTGAGTTGCATGTTTACTCCAAGTAACGTTGGCTCTCTTTCTTCCCAGAAGAAGGTGCCCGTTTAATCACCGTCGGAGACCAAACCCTGGTTAATTTGCACTTTTATCTCTCCAATTTTGGTTTCTGAACCGTATTGAAACACATAAAAAGAAATTTATAAAATAGAAATCAACTTTTGTTACAGGTAATGCTAAGTTAATAGTGAAGAAAATGGTGGCAAATTATGCCTATCACTCCCTCAATTAACCAGGTTGAAATTGCTTTGTTACAGATATGACCCTCGTTTACCATGTCCTGATTTGTGCCTACAAAAATATTTGATGTTGTCATGGACTTCTGGACTTAATGAAATGCAAAGTTTGGACTTCCCAACATCATCTTTCTACTGAAGCTGGAAATAACATTAAACTCACCAAGAGCCTCTCTGAAGTTGTATGTGGCACATATCATCATAATAAGCATATCTGCATCTAATTAAGTAGTGTAAAAAGGAAGAACTCATGTCCCTTGTGTAGCAAAAGTTTGGTATATTGTTATCAAAAAAAAAAAAAAAAAAGTTTGGTATATCGAGTTGGAGAGGATTCTGCCCATGAAGCAACTCTGAGATGCTTCTAGGAAAACATGACTCTATCTAAGGTGATGCCCCTGTTGCAAAAATTCATAGCTAAGAGGCTACATAAGCTGTAAAGAATCTTGGGATACATCACCCCAAAAGCTAGCTCAAAGGGTGGGAGTGCTCAAGACCTTATAAACTCTATATTAGTTGACACATCTAACCAATATGAGACTATATATCTCAACCTAGGCTAACAGGGTACGTGTAAGCATCTTCATGGATGCTGCACAAAGAAAACTATGTAAAGACTAAACAAATGAGCATCAACAATTCCTCCGGAAACAATTCCAAATTCCTACCAAATGGAACAAAATCTTCGTTTTTAATTATAGTTCCTCGTTACTTGCTATTAAACAAATGTAACTAGATGAAGCCAAATCGATGCATTAACCCTTGTAACTGAACCAGATGTTGCATTACAATTATGTTGGATAAAATACAACTGTAAATTTTAGCTGATATATAAACCTGATTTCAGTCTCCCAACTAATACACTCAATTCCTTGCACCATCATTTTTAATGCCTCTACTTGCTTCATACAGGGCATAACCTCAAGTTACCAGACAAAGATTGGTTCTGCTAAGAGAAAGAATGGCCTATATGTGATATCAAGCAAATATAACAATTCAAACAAGACTCTCAATCATCGATACAGCATGACATTAAACATAGCCACCACAACTTCTAGCAACACTTGTAATCCCATCTGTAGTATAGCCAAAAATAATAATGATTCTATTGTTTGGCATCAAAGGTTACGACATATTTCTAAAAATGTATCCCATTTAATGTCTTTACAGTTTCCTTTTATTCCCCAAGCTCATGTTTCTCCTTGTGATGTATGCCAATTTGCCAAACAACACAAACTTCCTTTCAATATCAGTAATACAAAATCTGCAAAAATATTTGATTTGGTGCATGCAGATATTTGGGGTCCATGTTCAGCTATCTCTATCCATGGTTACAAATATTTTCTCACTTTAGTTGATGACTTTTCACGTTTTACTTGGGTTATTCTCATGCACACCAACGCAGACACTCGTGGTCATTTGCAATCCTTTTTCAGTCTCGTCAAAAACCAATTTGGAACCACCATTAAAACTATAAGATCAGAAAATGGTCCTGAGTTCTTAATGTCTGACTTTTATTCAAAAGAAGGTGTTATTCACCAACGTTCCTGCAATGATACACCACCCCAAAAGCTAGCTTAAAGGGTGAGAGTGCCCAAGACCTTATAAACTCTACATTAGTTGCACATACAAATTACAACCAATGTGGGACTATATATCTCACGCCCCCTCACACGAAAGCTCATTGGGCTTGAAGAGCGGACAATGCAACAGGCCCAGCCTACCTGTGCTAAGAAACGCCACATAAGAAAGTGGGGGGCGACGAGGCTCTGATACCATGTAAAGAACCTTGAGATATACCACCCCAAAAGCTAGCTCAAAGGGTGAGAGTGCCCAAGACCTTATAAACTCTACATTAGTTGCACATACAACCAATGTGAGACTATATATCTCAACAACAACACTTGTTTATCTCGATAGGATTTGAAAATTTTAACAACCATTGGTCCATTACCCCTTTGTGTCAAATGAAAAATACATGTGCCCACAATCCAACAAGTTCAAATGCCAGTATTGTTTATTCCAAACCAAAATAAACACGGAGTTTTCCACAGTCAAAAACATCCATCAGCCTAAAATTAAGGCCTAGCAACATTCTAAATCGATCATATACAGATTAAATTGTCTACGATCCAGAACTTAAGCACACTAAGAAAGCCACACTTAAAGTCTGGTGTGCATGGCATGTGTAAGTCCAAATCAAATTGAAAATGTAAATTGAATCAAACTAACGATTTACGCTTGATCACAAGCAGCATATATATTAGAATATATAAACTTTTAATACTAAGATGATTCTTGTAAAAATAGTGATTATTGAGAGTATACCGAAATATATTCCCAAAAAATAGATAAATTGAAAAGTCAAGTAATTAGGTTATCCTTTTTGTTGTAAATGTTGCATGTACAATTATAAAAAGGGTTTAATGTTTCTAAAGTGAACATAGATAAGTTATCTACATTCGCTCCCAAAACGACGTCGTTTTGAGTTGAAAAACTAAAAAATTATAATGAAAAAGACTATTATAACTCTGAAATAAATTATAATTACAAAAATATCTTGATTTTCTCCTCAAAACGACGTCGTTTTAGGCTCGCTGTAGATAAGTTATCTACCTTCACTGCGAACCCTTATAAAAAAATGGGTTAAATTAGAGTTTAATTACGATTATTGTTACTAGAAGTCATCACAAGTGGCGAGTGACGGAGTGAGGATTGCAAGGTTGAGACAATCAAGCATAGATAACAAGATAAAGTTCCATTATATGCGGCTTTATCCCAATTTCAAATAGAAACACAGGTGTGTTGGGTTGATAATGTACTTTTGCCCACTCTATTGGGCATATCGAACTTCTATGATCAGTTATCATGCGTTTGGCACTAAGGGAGACATTCTTAACTTAAGGAAGAATTAATCTAGATTCTGAAGACAATTATAATCATTATTTTATATGATAAGAAAAGCCACTGTGAGAAAATGTATTTAACAAAAAGGATAGGTCTAAATTAGATCCAATCCTCTTACGGATAAGCCTAAATTTTATCCAATCCTTTATAAAATTGGCAGGTTATGTATGTTGGATGCTCTGTCACGTCTCAAAAAGCAAAGTATGCTAACATAACCATTTTAGGATCTATTCACCAAAAAAATAACCATTTTAGGATCCGAAGTTTTGGATCCCGAACGATTCAAATATTACGAGGTGACAGGATTAATTAATTTTGTATACAAAAATTAATCAAGAGTTTTTTTCAAAGAATGTTTTTTTTATCAAAAGTAATCATTCTTAAAAATAAAAAATATTCACTAATGATAAAAACAAAAATATTAATATTAATGATCACGGGTATTTACGGACTCAGCAAGTGCACCGGTCGTACAAGTAATAAAGTGTACTGAGTATGAAATCGTTCTCATGAGGATTATAATTCAATCACTAATTCACTACTTCCGTTTAAGTTGGACAATCGATTATGAATTTGTAACATGATTTGGTTTGGATTCAAAATTTTACAAAGATAAGTAAAAATAAGAACAAGAACGTAAAAGTTTTGATTACTTGACAGAAAAGAAACGTAACTAGGGTTTCAACTTCTCCCAATCTCCCCTTTATGTTTTGAATTCACTCCTTTAGATTAATCGCCCTTAATATAAAGCCAATCGATTCTATGAATTTAATTAGGATTCAATTCCTTACCCTAAATCTTTATAATCTTACAAGAACCCTGGTTCCCCGGTTATTCCTCAAGAAAATAAGCACTACGTTCAAGAATCATAATATTGCGTAAAATCTTATATCTATCCCTAGAATCATAAAGATTACAATGAAGTTATCATGTATGGATCATATAAAGATTACAATGAAGTTATCATGTATGGATCATGCACCAATATTCCTATTGTCGTGCATTAACCTAACATCAATCTACAAGATTAATCAAGCTCATAGAAAGCATTAAGAAAAGATAACTTCATTCAAAATAAAAAGGAAGAATAACATCAAGAATTCATACAAAACATAAAAGATTAATTGGGTTCCATCTAACCCTAACTACTATAAAAACTTAGCCTAACATAGTAGAATCAAGAATGAAAGAAAACAAGAAATCTTCCCCAAACTCCATGGCAGTGTGGTGAATCTTCAAGGTTTCCAGTACAAACTTGACTCTGATCTGTCTCTGGCTCTCAAGAAAATGAACTATGCTCCTCCTATGCTTCCTCTCTGCTTGGTTGATTAGATTATTAAGAATTTTGCTTCAATTTTCCCTTTTGTAGATGAAGAATATGTGTTGTAAGTGAAAATATTCAATTGGGCTTAAGTTGGACCGTGACGGGCGCTTAAGCCCTCTGAGACAGTAGTGCAGATTCGTGTGAGGGAGCTTAAGCCCCGTTTTGGGCGCTTAAGCCCTCTCTTTGAAGAGGAACTTTTTACCTGGCAGCAAACTTAAGTCCTTTTTTGGGGACTTAAGCTCTCTTGTACATAAACTTTTAGTAACTTGTGAGCTTAATAGCTCCAAAATGGGGACTTAAGTCTCCTCTTTAAGAATTGCAATTTCTTTTATTTATACTTGGGATCTCCTATAATCTTAAAAAATTTTAGCTCCACAACTTCAAACTTCTTATTTGCTCTCATTTGATATCACTTACCTTCAAAATAAGCAAACATCAATTATTTAATTCATATTTCAATAGTTGATGTTTTTACACTTATATAAACCTTAATTTTCATGCATTTGAATTGATATTTTATATGAATTTAATCTTCAAAACAAGATAAACTAAAAGTTTATCAACATGATAGACCTGGGGTACAATCTAATTTCTCAAAGAAACAATCTAATAATATTATATATTAGATACTTTATTAGAACTAGACTTCCAACCGTGTCATGTACAGATTGCTAAAATATGTAATTTTCTAATTTTATGGTATTAATTATTTAAATTTTATTAATTATAATTTTAATTCAGATTATGTTATTAAATTATTATATATTTTAATAAACAGAGAATTATAATTTACTTAAAAATACAAAACTACTGATTTGGTTTTTTAAATATATGCGATATTATATAAGTCTTGCAAAAATTAAAAATGACATCAAAGTGATCCTCATGTTAAGCTCCCATATATCAAAATAAGGAACATTTTTTTGTGTCTTTCAATATTTGGATGACTTAATTACCTCATATCACAAATATTTGGAGGACCAAATTAATGTTGAGTAAATCTTTAGAGGACTAAATTAATAGTTTGATCTAAATAAAAGTTTGTGTTTAATTTATAAATTATTTTTGTACATATTATATTTTTCTTATATTATGGCAATCACATTAATATATATACAAAATGAAACATATTAAATATGTAAAATCAATACATTTACCTACCTTCACAGATGAATAGATTCATAATATGTGCTCCAAATTTATGCTAATGTTGAGTAAAAAAAGTATCAAACCTAATAATATTCTTTATATATAATTTCAACCCCATATAAAAAAAGTGAGTTTGAATGGAAATATATACTTCATCTCATTTTAAATTATACGATTTCTAAACAAATTTAAAAACTCTTAACTTAGAAGAATATTTTTTTTTTTCAATTTATCACTTTTCCTTCTGATTACTATTGTCAAAATAAACATTGTAGTTGTCGAATAAAATCATCTAAAACCATTTTTTAAACTTAGAATTCATATCAATATTTGATTCATGAAAATGTACTTAAGTGGTAAATAGTACAACTATTTCTTTCTCAATAGCATTTATTGAACTCAAGATATATTTCGTTCAAATTGAAATTGGAAATAATGACCCTGTTTCGTGTTAAGCCATAGCTTGGAATACGGCGGCTTGTTTGGAAGTTGCCACCTCCAACACCAACAGGCTTCCTTTGCTAACCAAAATATTTTTTTCCTTAGTCCTCACCCTTTAAATGAGCACTAGTTTGTAGCACTATACTTTCGGACAACCTTTATTTGGTTGAGTAAACAATTAGAAGTGGCCAAAAGCAAGAAGCCAAACCTCCTTTGGCTTGCATTATATAAACATTAGGTCGAAGTAATAAAAAAAAATTCTCCAAAAAAAGAAGTAATAAAGAGAAAGACAACCCTCATCTTAGGTGCTTTATTTTTTAAAAATACTTGGGGAAAAAAGAAGAAGAGAGATTTGAGGAAGGGTTCCCTTCTTGGCAAAATCAAGTAAATCTAGGTTATTGCGCATGATTTTACCTAATATAAATTATGAAGGTAAAATAGACAAATTTGATTTATTAATACTACACGTGTAGTAAACTCCACTTTTGATGTTACTTGCCTGATTTCTCTGCCATTAAGTCGTAATGTATTTGCATCCTATCAACGTGTCATTATAAATCAAATTAATGGATTGAAGGCAGCAATTTTATAATGTAGCTTTGTGTGACATGCATTATAGTAATCAAATAAATCTATAAAGGTCCACTAAACCTAAAAACGTTGTGTTTATTATATACATCGTTGGTGTAATGGAGAAATAAAGAGAGATAGAGATGGGTGGAGCCTGGAGATATATACATATAGGAGCAAAACTACTAGAGCAGAACTGAGGACTTTCGACTTCAATAATTGCGCACTGAGGTGTCTGCTTTCCAACTGCTCGTCCTTTAAAGACTAGCTTTTTGTAAGAACTCAAGTCTAGAAGAGCCATATTCTTATTGAAAGCCAATCATGTAGTTTATGGAATTTTTGGAAAATTAAATTATTTGACATATGTTGTCTTGAAGCTTTATGCTATTCATTTAAAAAAAAAAAAGAAGAGCATTCGTACATAACAAAAAAAAATAAGTTAGAGCCCTTCAACATTATGTAGGTAGGAAGTGAATTTTAGTGTTTGATTCCTATTAAGTATATCTTTTAGAATGGGTGAAAAACTTTAAATATGATTAAGCTCCACTTGGGATTAATCTCATAACTAGTTTAAAGAATTATTAAAGCTTGTGGAGACATCCAAAGATTAGTTCACCTCAAAAAAATAATTAGGACTTATATAAAAAAATAAGTTAGAAATTTGATAAAATATAAAAATGATTGTTCACTAGAATAAAGTGATAAAAATTATTTATTTTCTAAAAATCAATAAGTTTGTCACATTGTTTTAACAAAAAAGTTAACAACAGTTTTAACTCATTTTTTTAAAAAAATGTTAAATATTTGATTAGATCTCTAATATGCACACTTAGTTAATATTGTTTCACCTTTTGTACATTTGAAATTTTATGTATGAAATTTATTAAGTAATTCTATTATTAACCATAAGTTAATGTTTCGTTAATTTCTATTACCTTTCAAATAAACGAAAATTCTTTCACTTTCCGTATAACGTTTTGATCAATCGATTATTTATAAGTGACCTGAGTAATTAATAAGTTTGAACTAAATAGCTGATCATTTTATATAATATTAGAACTATGAGCTAACAAAAAACTACTTAAAGAGAGGGGGTAGTCTTAAAGAGGTGACAAAATAGGTGACCCGCTTCACCCCTTCCTTTTTTAAAAATGGGTTGAAAATTTCAACCCACCCGCTCCGCCTCCAATCCGTCAACATATCAAAAAATTGAATTTTTTTTAAATATACTTCTCATAAATGTAAAATGTATCAAATGAAGATAAAAGAGATATAAAAAATATCATTAATTAATGTTTTTTTAAAAAAATTAAAAATTAAAAATAATTCGACGGGTCAACCAGTCCTGCCGAGGGTTGGACTCATTTTGATCCGCCCTGAAGCGATACGAGTTCAAGCGGGTTGACAAATTGAAAATGCCAACTCAACTCGCTATTTATAGTGGGTTAAACGGGCCAATCTGACGAATTGGACCCGATTTACCACCTTAGTCTCAAACTCTCAATATTTGGAGTAAATATTAGTCTCACAGAGTGGGGGAGAAATCTCGAAATATTTGTGAAAGAAAATAATCTCTCTCAACTACTATTTTCTTAATGGGAAATGTAAATGTCAAGTAACATGATGGCTAACGAATTTCCTATTGACTCATCGAGAAGAGTGCAGATATTTTTTTTGTTTTTTATTTTTCTTTTATGGTAGGACCCACTAAAATCTTTTTGTGTAGGAAAAATTTTTAATATCCTGTTACTTGACATTAATATTCCCCTTTCTTAATTTGTCCTCAATTTCTTTTGGTTTTTAAATTTATTTACATTGTTTGATTGTATGACTAATTTATTTTTAATATGAAATAATATGAGTAGACTTTCTCTATAAATTCCATCTAAATAATTCAAATATTTGTTCTTTCTTAAAAATATATATATAATTATCATTTTTGAGCATTGTTATTGAGATCGAACCAGCTTATTAGGACACGTCACAATTTATTTAATTGTTTATGTACGTGTGTGCACGTTGTAATTGATTTAGTTAGAGTCTGTTAGAGACTTTTTCTAGAACCTTCTCACCTTAGCTACTGTTATATATGTTTCTCTTATTACTCTTGTAATTAATTTTTCAGATAATGAGTTCCTTTCAATTGAGTTCCTTGGTTTCTGATATGGTATCAGAGCTCTGAAGAGAGCTCTGGTATCGCACCTCGTTTCTCGTTTTCTCCTCCTCTGTTTTCAGAGTTCTGTCTTCTTGATTTCATCTCAGTTTCTTGGTTAATCTTCAATGGCGAACCAGAGTCCTCTTCCGGATTATTTGTCGAATCCTTCGAACTCATTGTATCTTCATCCTAGTAAGAATCCTTCCATGGCTCTCGTTACTCCTCCTCTCAATGGACGTAACTACTACACTTGCTAACGTACCATGAAGATGGCACTATTATCGAAGAATAAGCTTTGTTTTGTGAATGGAGCATTTCTAGCACCTAAAGCTCTTGATCCTCTGTTTCCAGCTTGGGAGCGCCGCAACACTATGGCGTTGTCTTGGATTCATAGATCTATTGATGAATCGATTTCAAAGTACATCCTCACTACAAGAAAAAATCTTATTAGTGACGAAATTTTATGAAATTTTGTCACAAATTCTTACGTCGCAAGTAAATTTCGTCACAAAATCCTATGTCGCAAGTTTATTTTTGACGAAGTTTGATTATTTGTGTCGAATATTGTCATTTGTGACAAAATTTATGACAAATTTTTTTGTCACAAATAATTTTTTTTCTTGTAGTGCCTATGGATCAAACATGCATATGATGTGTGGCGAGATCTCTCTGAACGTTTCTCTCAATCTGATGTGTTCAGAGTTGCAGATCTCCAAGAAGAAATTCATCGCCTGCAACAAGGAAGTAGAAGTGTTGGTGAGTATTTCACTGAGATGAAGACATTATGGGATGAATTAGACAAACTCAATCCGCTGCCAAAAATGTTATTGTGGAGCTCTAGATGAAATACGAAGAGCAAGAGAACGTGATCAAGTGATCTGTTTCCTGAAAGGTCTGAATGACCAATTCTCCTCTATTCGTTCGCAAATCATGCTAACTGAACCACTTCCAAACATGAACAAGGCATTCTCTCTTTTTACTCAACAAGAACGCCAGTTGAATTTTGAAATTCATATGGATGCTGCCATGGAATCAAAGGTTACTCCGTAGATCAGAATCGTCGAACTGGAAATTTCAATAAGGCTAAAGGTCCAAAAGGACAAGGGACTAAGTTGTGCACACATTGTGGGAGAACAAATCACACAGTGGATACATGCTACATAAAGCATGGATATCCATCAGGGTTCAAGTCGAGGCCCAAAAATGCTTCTATGAATGTTGTTCTTAATGGTAGAGAAGGTGAGCAAAGCAATGCACAAGATCCAATGAGCATGATTCAGCAACAATACAAAAGCATATTAGACATGCTGCAACGATCTCAGATTCAAGAGAAAGAGGAGAATTCCAACAATCATGCTATTAATATGGTTCACACACCTTCAGCCACAGCCTGTGCTACTCCTGAATGTTCACAAAACTCTGGTAAGACAGATATCAACTGGATTCTTGATACAGGTGCAACAGATTATATATGTTGCATTTCATCTCATTTCATTTCCTTACATGAGATAAAACCAATTTCCATTACTTTTCCTAATGGTTCGAATGTCATAGCTCAATATTCTAGATCTATTGAGTTGTCATCAAACTTTATTTTGTCTGATGTGCTATTTGTTCCAGACTTTTGTGTCAATTTAATTTCAGTGGCCAAAATGATTCAATTTCTTGACTGTGAACTAATTTTTCGAGAATATGTTTGTTGGATCAAACAGATCAAATCACAACAAGTGATTGGTTCAGCTAAATTGCAAAGTGGACTCTTCATGTTGGAATGTTGCAGTAACAAGAAGACAAAGGAAGATGTAGCAGATGCACGTAATAACAGATATATAAATAATACATTAGCAGATGCCTCTTTGTTATGGCATTTGCGTTTAAGACATACTTCAGATTCTGTATTGAAAACAATGTGTAGAAAGTTCCCATTTATCAGTTGTCATAAGAATTGCTCTCCTTGTGACATATGCCATATGCCAAAACAAAGGAAGGTGCCATACAATGTAAGCACCAGTAGAGCTTCTAGAGCTTTTGATCTCATCCATGTAGACATATGGGGACCATTTTCTGTTCCATCCATTACTGAATACAAATACTTTCTCACTGTTGATGATGACTACTCAATATTTACTTGGGTACTTTTAATGCATAATAAAGGAAAAACTAGATTACATTTGCAGAATTTCGTTGCTTTGGTAAAAAAATCAGTTTGGCACTTCTGTTAAAATAATTAGAAGTACTGACAATGGACAAGAGTTCTTAATGAATGAGTTTTATGCTTCTAAATGAATCTTTAATCAGACTTCATATGTAGAGTGTTCTCAACAAAATAATGTAGTAGAAAGGAAGCATCAGCATCTTCTTAATATAGCTCGAGCCTTAATGTTTCAAGCCAAAATTCCAATAAAATTCTGGTCATTTTCAGTGTTGCATGCTATCCATTTGCTGAATCGGCTGAGTAGTCCTATGTTGCAAAATAGCAGCCCATATGAGCTCCTATATCAGTCTCTTCCAGTATTGATTCATTTAAGGGTTTTTGGCTGCTTATGTTTTGCCAGCACACTTTTATCCAACAGGACTAAATTCAGTCCAAGGGCCAGAAAATGCTTATTTCTAGGATACAAAGATGGCACAAAGGGGTATGTGATTTTTCATGAGCTTCACTTTCCCTTTTCTGATTGTGGAAATAATGCTCCATCTGATGACACATGTGTCATGCCTATTCTTTCAGATAATTTGCCAGACAACATTATTACACCAACACCTCAATTAATTCCAAACAGTGAAAGTAACAATGACACGCCTTCAACAGTTGACACCACCTCACCTTTATCAGAACACACCGCACCTACTACTCGGTCTTATTCTTTATTACAAGACCTTCCTATTTCACCTACCACACTCTCATCAACCCTATCTGTTCCCTTACTCTCTACCCATACCCACCATCCCACTCATAACACTCCTAACACACATAACCAAGCTCCTAGAAAATCTAACAGAACTAGGAAGCCTCCGCCTTATTTACAGGATTTTCCTTGCACCCTTACATCCAAAACAACCTATCCCTTATCCTCGGTCCTATCCTATGATAGATGTTCCCCTCGCCACAAAACCTTATGCTTTAACCTTCAAATTATTACTGAACCTCAATCTTATTCTGAAGCTATCAAAGATAAATGTTGGCACGATGCTACGAATACTGAAATCTCAGCTTTGGAACAAAACCACACATGGGTGCTCACTGACCTTCCTCCTGGGAAACATCCAATCGGTTGTAAATGGGTTTTTAAAGTCAAATACCATGCTAATGGAATTGTTGAACGGTATAAGGCTCGCCTAGTTACAAAAGGGTACACTCAACTTGAAGGAGTTGATTTTCTTGACACATTTTCTCCTGTTGCAAAGATCACAACCATTCGTACACTTCCGAGTGTTGCTACTGCTAGGGGCTGGATCTTGGAACAGCTAGATGTTAACAACGCATTTCTTCATGGTGATTTGAATGAAGAAGTCTACATGACACTGCCTCCTGGAATTAAAACTTCGAAGCCCAACCAAGTTTGCAAGTTGAAAAAGTCATTGTATGGCTTGAAACAAGCAAGCAGACAATGGTATTCCAAGCTGACATTTGCTTTGCTTTCCATTGGGTACAAACAATCTGAGGCAGATCATTCCCTCCTCATCAAGGCAAAGGGAGAATCATTCACTGCTCTCTTAATATATGTTGATGACATAGTATTGACAGGCAGTGACAAAGAGGAGATTTTAAAGGTTAAGAAGTTCCTTGATGACCAATTTCGCATTAAGGACTTAGGTGACTTGCATTATTTTCTTGGTCTAGAGATTATTTGTACCAAGGAAGGTTTAACTGTTAATCAAAGAAAATATGTATTGGAGTTGGTTAGTGATGCTGGACTCTTGGGTGCAAAGCCCAGTTCCACTCCCATGGAGCCTGAGATAAAATTAGAGAAAGATAAAGGGGATACATATTTGAATGCCTCAGCTTATAGGAGATTGGTGGGAAGACTACTTTATCTAACCACAACTCGACCAGACATGCGTATGCTATGCGGTTCAGCAGTTAAGTCAATATGTCAGCAGCCCCACAGAATTACAAATGCAAGCAGCCATTAGAGTTCTTCGATATTTGAAGGGTACACCAGGTCGTGGTCTATTTTTCAATGCTGAAAATGATTTGAAGATCTCTGCCTTCTCAGACTCTTGTCCAGACACAAGGAGATCCATTACTGGTTATTGTGTTTTCATTAGCTCTTCTTTGGTTGTGTGGAGATCAAAGAAACAAGCACAGTGTCTAGATCCTCTTCAGAGGCAAAGTATAGAGCTTTAGCTAGCTTGGTTTGTGAGTTGCAATGGATGAAGTTCTTACTCACTAATCTGAATGTCAGAATTTCCCAACCAATAGCAATATTTTGTGATAACCGTTCGGCAATTTATTTGACTCATAATCCTAGTTTTCATGAGAGATATAGATTATTGCCATACTGTGAGAGAGAAAATCAAAAGTGGTCTTAGCTAGGACTCTTCTTAAACAAAATATAACTATTTCATTCTCGCACATATTGCAGTATCAAAATTATTTGGGACGTCAACATTTTATATTAAACATCCAAGATACCTTGTAATATGTTGTTAAATATATATAGAAAAGAAAACTACATTGTACTAAAAAAAATAGAAAACTACAAACATGCGAGAATCATGTGAACCATTACACAAAGTCAAATCATTTGTGCTTGAACACTATTTTCTTTTTTATATAAATAAAAATCAATAAAACGATAGCTGTCTCAATATTAATGAAAATCAAACTTAAAATATTTTCGTCAATATTGTTTGATACTACCATTTCGATCATGGTATGATAAGGCTTTATCACTACTTAAAATGAACGAATATTCTGGTTATCACTAAGCATGTTGATAATAATTCAATTTCTGGTTATGTGTATGAAAAAGACTTTATTAATAAAAATAAAATTCACTTCAATAACTTTTACATCTTAAAATAATTAATCTTCGTAAATTTTTTTGATAAAACTCAAAAATCAATAAATTTGAATGGACATTTGATAACGACAATTATTCCGAAGAGCGCGTGACAGGCTCACGTACACGCGCAGACATGTTATTTTGTATTTGAGACTTTGGGATTTGGTCTTTGGAAATTGGAAGCCAGAATTAGCAACCTCTGAAATTATTATTGTAAGACCGTATGCTTTTATTATGGTTGGTGGGCAAATAAGAGAAAGCTTAGCACCAAAGAAAATGAGCTTTTTCTACACGCCACGCTCCACTTCTCTCTCTAAACCTACCTCTGCCCTCTATTTCCCTAGATTTTGGAAGCAATGCTGCTGGTTTCCAGCTTTTTCTTTTTTATTGTTTTTCATGAACCTTTCTCTTGAAAAAATATATTTATTTATGTTTTCACGCATGATATTTTGGTTTGTCTAAATATTTATGAAATTAATACCATTAAATAAAATATCACTTTACATATAATCAATCATGGTTCATGTTTATGCAGGTTGTGCCTAATAAAGTGCCCCCTCCAGAATTGTCCCCCCTTATCATGGGCATTTATACATTAAGAAAAAAGTTGAGAGTTTTCTATCAATGCCCCTTTAGTTTTAATTTTTGAACATCCCGATACCTAATTCACTCAGTTAAAAAACTTATAACATTTTGTTGTAAGTTTTTGACAAGAAATTGAATATTCACTTATACAGTCATAGAACATTCTTTTTATTTTTTATTTTTTCACTTTTTCCATTATTGAACCCCCTCAGTAAAGATTTCCTTTGTACCGATTTTGTAACAAAACTTCACAAAAGTCCTATCAGGGCTTAATATAAAAAATAAAATACTTTAATATATTTGCGCAAGGTTTTATGTATAAAAATATCGCATAAAAGAAAAAGTCCGGTAGGCTACTGGGCAGTGGGTGCACAACTTTTGCATCGTTTTCATTCGTTTGAGATCTTTATTGCTTCAAGTGCTTTAACTTTTTCAGTATCACAAATTGCTTTAAAGTTGGAACTCGAAGAAAAGCAATTCAAACGTTTCAGCAAAACAAAACTTGTTTTAATACTTATTGTTTATTTATTGATTTAAACTCTATAATTTATTTTTTTGTTATAAAAATAAGAATCCCTTTTGATTAATTTTTATTTTTTTAAAAAAAAAATGTTTTTGATTTTACTGCAGAAATATTTATCTACAACACTCACATAAACATAAATAAGTCCTATTAAACTACTCTGGACGCCTGAAGAGCTATTATGATCAGTTTATCACTGTCACCATAGGCGTTGCCGTCGTCACTGCTGCTAGAGCATTCTCAAGTTTTTAAAATTTGTTATTAAAATAAAATTCATCGAAAGATATTTTTTATTTTATAAAATAATTCTAGAAAATAGTTTTTAAAAGCAATAACACAATCAAATAAGGCCTTAACTTTTTTTGGTTTTAACGAACTTCTCGCGCGCGTCTTTAATTTGAGAACCAAATAACGGAGAATCCCAAGTCAAACTCCTTTTTTAATTTATGTTTAAATTTACTTCTGTTTGCAGCATCCTTCCCGAATAATTAAACCAAATCTGCTTACAGAAAAAAAAAAATTAAACCAAATCTATATTATGTTTTTCCTACTATTGAGTCCGTATTTATGATTGACCAATTAATATATAAAACACGAAACTTATAGTTATCGCTTTTGGACATATTATCTGAGGGATTGCTCATAGAACAAGGATTTGTCGGCCCTGAAAAAAGGTTAGGTGTACAAAATGACAGAGTTATAATCTTAAGTCATATTGATTTCAAAATCAATCCAGTTAATTAATAAAAAATTTCATGTCTATATGCATTAAAATGATATCGACGGATCAACCACTTGCAATGATAGAAGAGAAAACAATGTAAAAACAAACATTACATTCCGAAAAGGACATGAATGTATTATACGTTCATAATGTTAAAACAGAAAATAAATAAATAAAGCTGAATTAGATACATAATAAAGTCAAATAATTGAATTGTAATCAGTAGCTAGATTCTGATTGTGAGCAAAATATCTACTACAGTAAGCTTACAGGCATAAAATAAGTCGCCATTCAACGGCGCTAATTGTTATATATATACTTAGTGGATGAGAATTCAGCCACGCGTATTCTCATTTTAAGGACTAATATATTTGATTTTTTCTTCTTTCTTTTTCAAATAAAATATTGTATTCCAATATATAAGGGAGGGAATTTAAGCCAACCAATTCTTTATTATTTGGGTCCGAAATAATTTAATTTTAAAAATTAACGACTAATTCTTTTAAAAACTTAAGTTATTAGATGAGTCCATGTTAAATGTAATAAATATCAAAACTTTAGAAAATAAGTCATTGACTTTTTTATACATGTCGGGTCTATAAGCCTACAAGCTGACCGATATCATATTATTTATTTTAAATAAAAAAATAAAATTATGATTTTAATAATTTTGAAAAATAAAGTTACATTATTTTAGTTATTCTTTTAATTATTGAGTATATAATAGGTTTAAACAGCCTAATAGGTCTAGGCCAAAGTTTTTATTTTTTAAATATAGGTAAGACCATACTTGTAATTTAGGGCCTACACAAGCTAATATGTCAGGTTAGACTCAATATTTTTTACACAGGCCTAGCTTATTTAAACCAAAACCTAACCTAACATAACCTATTTACACCTCTAATCAAAACAAACTTATAATTTGATGATTTAAGTTTCTCTTTCAATTATTAAAGTCAATCATCATGCTGCTAGAGAAGTAATATATCAGAGGTTATCAAATATATGAGGTTTATATTTCTGCAGCTACTGTACGTATAACAATCAAATACTTGTCATATATATACTTGAAATCATTAAATGCAAGGAATCATAATCATACAAAAGATAAAAGTATTAAATGTGGGGAATCATAACCATACACACGTCGTTGTTGTACGTAAAATGGCTGCATATAAATGATTTTACTCAAATATATATATATATATATATATATATATATATATATATATATATATATATATATATCAGAAAATAAGTTAAGAACTGCCTATAAGGAAATCTTTTTCGTGAAGCCTAACTGTTACAAAAAAATGTTTTGATACAAAGAATACAACCTAAATTGGAGCATACTGGAGAACGCATAAATCAGCTTTAAACATAAGTCTTAGGAAAAAGGTCGTCTAGCATATAACTGCATTAAGCATATTTCGTCATGGTCACTTCGATTTTCGTCATGTGGAATTTTAGTCAGGGTCAACTTGTGAAACTTTAACTCCATCCCATGCTTTTCCATGCTGTTAAAGGGAGGGTTAATCACGTTTAAAATCAGAGAGAGATATAATTTAATGTTGAAAACGTTGTTGCTAGACAGCAAAAAAGTAGAACACTCTATATGGTTAAGTAGTTATTAATTAATGCACGCAAAGAAAAAGAGGCATACTATAAGTTAACTTCGATTTCCATTTTTCTTTTAATTAAATCTGATTTGCATAATTTAACTATTTATTTCTCATAAAATACATCGGTTCAAATAATTTACCAAAACTACTACAAATAATTGTGTTTTGAAAAGAAAAAATAATAATGTTAAAGCGTCACTACAACCAAAAACCTTAAGCTATTGGATGAGAGCCTTTTTAATGATTTATATTATAATAATTTATATTATATTCTCTAACAAATAAAGAAAAGAAGCTTTCCAGAATCTCCCATATATCGACCAAATAAGAGATAAGCTTGGTTCGGTATTATTGGAGTTTGGAGAGTTTCTAAGTCACATAAAAAAGGCTCTGGTTCTTTCTTTCTTTTTCGTATATAATATAAAGAACCTTGGGATACACCACCTCAAAAATTAGCTCAAAGGGTGGGCACTCTTTACATATAAGGAAAGTATTTTCAAGCTCAGTATATTATTTATTAAAATTCAAAAAGTGTAATGCACATAATTTTACTTATTTTACCCATATTTTTTAAGATTAATATTATTTTAGTTTCATTCTTTTCTATTTTTAGTAAAGAAGCACTTACTATTGGATATTTATAAAAGTCTCCCTCTCATATGGTCCATAGTTAAAAAAAAAACTCAAGATGTTTAGGTTTAACACCAAATATATGGTCTATGTCTTTATTATAAAAAGAATTTAGCGAAAAATTACAAGGGCTCTAATTTTCGTGCATTTTTTAATTGACTTTTGAGCATCTTTGCATTGTTTTAAAATCTTGCCCTATTATGAGATTGATCTCGTCGGGTCACTAACCCCTTCTATCTGAGAGTTGGAGTCAGCAGTTAGACTCTACACACATATTGATCCCTCTGACCTTCAAAATTCGGCCAGATGTCAGTGACTTCCAGATCAAAGGAGGTCACTGTATTTTTAAAAAAATATATATATATACACACGAAACGAGGTCGCTTGTTGTGTAAAAAAACAAAATCTCATTTTCACCTAAATCTAGAACTATATTTGAAATCTGAATGCTTCTTCTTCTCTCCCAGACCTAGTCTCCCTGATCCTGTGAGCTCTTCCATCTCTCCTCTGCTATGAGTGTGGTTCCTCCTATCCTCTTCGGTATTCTCTCTCCCTCTCCTCTGTCGTGCTATGTTCTTCTCACTCACTGTTGATTTATCACGCTGCCACTTCTCCTTTTCCGTTTATAATAATTAGTGTAGTGCGCTACTCTATGTATCATGAAAGTAAGGGTTGACAAATTTTTATTTAGAAGGCACGGAGTTGACATAATGAATGTTGTATGTAGTTTTCTATGGTGATGTTTGTGAAACTATAAAATCCAAATAACTAACTAGGTTCAATGGAGTAATTTTGTAATATTGTGTTTGTTATAACTGAGATTTTGAAAAACCAGTACTTAATTGATTAATTTTTTAAGTCTCAATGACTTCAAAAGAAAAGCAACACTGAATTGGTTTTTAAACTAATGACTTTTTATTTTTATTGATTGGTGGATGTAATTGGTTGAATTATGTTAAGTATATTTTAAAAAAAAATTTATGGTATAGAGTATATTTTGAATTTTTGATGATTGGTGATCTATTTTTTTTAAATTTTTCATATAAAATATATATTTATATTTTTTAATATATAAAATTAGGTCAACTAAATGACCCGTAAAATCGTAACCCGTGATCTTGGCGGAGTTGATGGACGAACCAAGTTTTAAGCACAACATCTTTGTGACTGTGTATACCAAGTTTAGTTGTCAAAAAAATAGAATTGCTTATTTCTTTTTTTTTTCTCCTTTAGGTTTTTCTTTTCTTTTCTTTTCTTTTTTATTACTTTTTATATTTATATTATTAATTTGTTTATAAGTTAGAAATTTATTGATTTCTTTATTTTTTTTTAATTAGAAAATAAAAATAAGGTGGCTCTGTCGTTACAACTTACTAACTACGTGACATATACTCAAAAACATTTTAATTGTCGCGGCTTAATGGTTTCCACTTTCCAACTTATATAGATTTATAAATTATATACTAATTTAAAAAATATATATATAACATGAGTTGTAATATATATAAAAAAAGAAAAAGGTAACAGTCGTGCAATTAAGAATTCTTCAATGTTATTGTTTTAGGAGGTGTTTGGTACCCGGTTTTTTTTTTCTTTTCTCAGGATAGCACTTGTTATCAGGTAAATGAATCCCATGTTTAGTTCGTCTAAAATGAAAAAAACCCAGAGTTCAAATCTTTCCCGACAAATCCTATCATGTGTTATCTACAGTACAAAAATCAATTGTGAAAGTCCATTGAAAACTTGGAACTCTGTCGATCACGGGGAAATATAACACGAGGCGCGCGAAATTTGACCTTTCTATCCTTAAAAAGTAATAGCAAGTACGAACCTCTTTATACAGGCAAGTGAAACTTTGCCATGACTACATAACATTTCCGCGGGAAGAAAGAGTCCACCCTCGAAGCTCTGGGTTTCATCGGAATGGAGTTCAGAAGGTATGGTGGTAGAGTGAAATCATTTTAATTTTTTTTTTGACATAATTTTTTAATTTTTATATTATTTTGTTTCCTGGAAAAAAAAATTAGAGAATGAAGATCTAGAAAATTAATTTGAAGACAATTTCCATCCTCTTTCGTTCTTTACGGTTGGCAACTGTTAAGATTCAGGATAACAGATACCCTCCCAACGTTTTGATTATTAATCTCGTGGTTTGTTTAAAAAAAATGTTAACCTGAGGTCAATTTCGTCAAATAACATCTCTTTCCTACTAATATTTCACAACTAACCAAACACACATTCAGTAAAATTAACCATATATTCCTGAGAAAATTTTACCATACCAAACACCTTTTACTAATATTCCGGAAAACATATTATTTCTCACTGTATTTCAGTAATAATTGTTTCCCGGATTTTAAAAAAAAATTTCCTCTACCAAACGCCCCCTTACGAAAATGGAAGAAGGAGTTCTAAGTCTATGAATATATATCAAAGTAACGTTAATTTAGTTAAATGAAGGATATGATATTTGTACATAATGCAAGAGTGGAGGGTGTTGGGGTATGGTTCATACTTCGCATGCTGATGGGGCTTTTGTTGTTGGGGTCAGCGAAAAAGTAACTGGGAGTCCGGGGATCAGTGCTCTCAGGCCCGTATAGAGGCTAAGTACTGTTGGGGGTCTCTAATTTATTATAATTTTTCATTTTCATAGTAGTTTGAGCTTGGGCCCATGAATAGCTACTGTTAGGATTTTTCTAATCTTATTTATATTCTCCTTGTAAACCGAGTGACTTGTAACGAGTGGCAGTGTAGTGAATATAGTATAGACAAGTTAGACGTAACCTAAATTATATGAACCAGGATAAATCACTGTATCTATTCTTTCTCTTTTCGTTTGCGATTTGTGTGATTGTCGACTTCCAATAGAGAGAAGGCAACTAAAAAATGTTACTAAAAATTTGAGTATTTTAAATCTAACCTTTTTAAAATTATATATATAGTTCAAACAAGATAAACTTTCAAATTCTGCCTTTAACCAAGAGTAATTTTTTTCTTAAAACTTTTAACGGTACTTGTTAGCATCATTTTTACTCATTTCAATTACATGAATTAAACTTAACAGCCTAATTTGACACTAATCGCAGCCTATCATGCACGGACACGGGACATGAGACACAGGACACGACACGTCGATATGTTAATACTAAAAAATGTCATATTTCGATACGTTGAGACATGTTTTGATATTAAATAAAAAATTTAATATATATAATATAATTACATTTAATACATATAAGAGTCCATAATAAATCATATAACCAATCAAATATTTAAATTTCATAACATAAATATAAATATAAATAATTTTTCGTACTTTGTTAATTTTTCATGTCAGATTTCATAATAGAAAAAAATTAATTTATAAATTTTCTTTAATATTTAGTTAACAAAATGAAATAAAATTTTAAAAAAAAAACGTGTCGGAGCGTGTCCGAGAGTTGATCGCGAGTCGGAAAAAGTTGACTGATTGTTGAAAAAAGGTGTCAAAACATGTCGGAGAGTATCCTTAAATATTGACCGCGTGTCGGATCGTGTCCGTGTCGGACACGTGTCCGACATGCGTGTCCGTGCTTGTTAGATCACAGCCAAAACCTGGAGTATATTTAGATAAACTTATAAAAAAAATTATACGTACTTTTACGATATAATTTTTTAGAAGTTTATCTTTTTTTCAAAATTTTATATTTCTAAAATATTAAAATTGACTTTTTATACTTTTTTTTAAAAAAAAATATCTAACTGTTATTAAAATTATAAAATACTTTTTTTTTGTTAAAAAAATGTAATTGAGTGTTAGAATGCACCACAACATCTCAAACTCACGTGATGATCCTTTTATTATGGTTAGCCTAGCTACCTTCAGGTTCCAATTCAACCCAATAGTCCTCCCATCCTCCAAAACCCCAACTCTACAAATAATAATGGGATCAAAGAAATAATAAAATGAATATAATAAAGTAATACAAAATATGTCTGCACCCACGGGTTACTTTAATTTAGTAATTCTCTAGTGTATTCAACACATTATTACGATATTACCCCCCCACTCCCCCCACTATATAATAACTCCCTCTCCCTTCCTCAAATCTCGTCTTTCAATTCATCTTTTCTTCTCTCTTCTCTCTCTCTCTCTCAAATTATTCCAAACCAAAACAACAATTAAAAAAAAAAAAGAATAGAAATGGAAAATAATCTACCAGTAATAGCAAAGAGAGTGTGGAGCATGGTACGTGTGGTATTCTTCATGTTAAGAAAAGGCATATCAAAGGGTAAACTAATGATGGACCTCAACATGATGCTCAAGCGCCGTGGCAAGCTCGCCGGCAAAGCCATTTCCAACCTAATGTTCCACCACCATCACCACGGTGGCTCCACCTCAAGCCGCCGCTCCCATGACTCACACCTACAATTCTCTGCCTCAAGGGAGTACGAGTTCAGCTGCAGCAACACACCCAACAACTTCTTCCCCATAGGCAAGCGCCACCGCCACAACAACCACAACCATTTCTTCACCTGTGCTCATGCCCCACCCACCCACGACGATGACGCCGTCACGGTCAACGCCGTCAAGGCGGTGCTGGAGATGCTAAACAATGAGGCTATGGTAGAGGCATCACCTGCGCTTCCAGGGTTCGGAAAGAGCCCAATGGTGAGGCCCTTGAGGGTGACAGACTCGCCGTTTCCGCTCCGAGATGACGACGGCGACAAGGACAACATGGTCGACAAGGCGGCGGAAGAGTTCATTAAGAGGTTCTATAAGGATTTGAGGAAGCAGGATTAATGAACCTAGCTTGGTGTTTAATTAGTTTAATTTCTCGTCTGTTAATAATATGTATCGTTGATTATCAACGTTGTTAATCATTAATTTTTGGATATTTTCATGACATATAATCCCGAGTTGTTTCCTTTGTGGGAGTTTAGGTCGCATGTTGTATGTTGTGTGTTTAATTTAATTATTGCTTATAAACAATAAAAGAAGAAATTATAGAGTGGAATCAATTATATAACTTTCCTCTGCTTAATTCTTTTCCATCAATTTTGTCTCTTGAATAATATTGGCGAAGAAGAACATTTTTTGTCGGAATTTGTAACAAAATAATATAATTATTAACTCTTAAGATGGGTGTGTATAGTTCTTATTAATTGCTTTATTTTTTCAATAATCATTCTTAAATTCTGTTAAAATTCTGAATTTTTGTTTTAGCTTGTGTAGCTTTATTCTTTGTTTTGGTTACTCGCAACTATTACTTTTTTTTTCTTCCACTTTTTTTTGTCAAAGGTCTTGAGGGAATTGATAAACGTGCATGTTCGTCAACAGAGCCCTTTCTTAAAGGAGAATAATTGAAGCTGAGGAAATGCTACTCTAAGAACATGAAAAATTAAAGATTGTGTAAAGGGCTTAAGCATATAGGCTTGTGTTTATCTTTCATGGTTAATTGAAATTATAAAAAAATGAATGAATATCCGAATTAGTATATACTCTACCAAACTGGGGAACAATTAATGGAATCTTCCGGTATCCTTCGTACACCTCCTTTTGTACTCAAAAGAATATATTGTATATTTGGATTTAGAATTAATTACCACTTTCCTACCTTGCAGAATTTTGGGTTGTAATCAAGCTTTGTTCTCTCTTTTACTTACCCAAGCTAATATTGTTATTCATCAATCTTGAATTCTTCTTTTCTAGTTTCTTCAAGTTTCAAGTTTCTTGCTTTTAGCCTCTTCTTCTATGCCTTCTAGCTAGTTAATATTATTATATATTTTAAATAGAATTTGCCTTGTATATTTGCGCACCCTCCAAATGTATGTATAAAGACAACGCATTTGGTAACAAATTAATGTATTTTGTGTTTGTGCCAAATTTTGAAAGATTTTGACCTATTGCATTCTATTGGTGTGATTGGTAACCCTGATTTGGTTTAAAGTGAAATTGGCTTTTACAGCTACACCACCACTTCAACTTCGTTGTCCTCATATGATTCCACTAACATGTCTAAGTGAAACTATAGCTGGCCCCTCTTCAAAATATTGTTGCCTTTCTCAACTTTTGCTCTCTTTTTTCCCCTCTCTCTCTCTCTCTCTCTCTCTCTTTCTTTCTTTTTTGCTTTTCCTTTTTTTTATTTTTAATTTGATGAGTTTTACAAGTTTTCTAAGATACCACTTTCTGCTGCTTAAGCTGATTAAGTAGTTGCTACGAAAGAAAGTGTTCATGTCTTCATGTATAAGATGAAAACCCACACATACAAAGAACCAGATGACCAAATTGACATTGTTTAACAAATAATGCTTTTGATGTTCCCATTATACCATATACGTACCTTTAATGATACAAGATAATTAAAAATCATAGAGTTATAGCATTAACCCTAAGCAGTTCAAAAGGGGAAATTAAATATCATGTATCCTCTAAAATAGATTTTTGCTACATACTTGTTGAGATTGGCTGGATTTTGGATTAGAAATATATGCATATATGGCTAAACAAATTGATGAAACATTGGTTGTCTATAACGAAGTATTAGGCCACAAATAGAAACATTCGCTATAGATTGTCAAATTACTTTTAGTAAACCTTGTATAATTTTTTTTGAAAGAAAAGTCCGTTGATGAGGAATGAATGAAAATTAAATACAATTAATTGACCAAAATAGCTGTGTAAGAAGTTTAACATTGCTGATATCAAATGATAAGACAATGATTTCAATGGGGGTCATACGTGGATCAAATTAGAGTCTGTTAACTTGATAATCACTATCGTTCATGAATTATGATTATAACAAATTCCAAAATGTCAATTTCAGCGAATAATAATTAAGTGAGGTGGATAACATGGATTGTTGTTTCTTGGGGGCAAAGATGCGGACCACTAAAACAAGAGACCCAGTCGTTTTAACTTTTTCAATCACAATAAAAGGTGGCAGGCGGTAAAGCCAAAAGTTTAGGTGAAGTGCTCGCTGAAACTACGAAATTAAGCATATCTAAGATTTTAATTGGGGGACATGTGTCACTTTTAGAACTGATCACTCCTCCCTTCAATTAATATATATAATATATTACATAGATATATATTATATATATCTATGTAATATATATATATATATTACATAGGGTTGGCAAAAACGAGCCAACCCGTCCTAAATGAGTCGGGTTGGGTTGGCCTAAATGAGCTGTCAACCTGATACAACCCGACCCGATACAACCCTAACCCAAACGAGCCAGCCCTCGGGTTAAACGGGCC
Organism: Gastrolobium bilobum; assembly: GCF_033153095.1. Classification (NCBI taxonomy): domain Eukaryota; kingdom Viridiplantae; phylum Streptophyta; class Magnoliopsida; order Fabales; family Fabaceae; genus Gastrolobium; species Gastrolobium bilobum. The sequence goes on along the minus strand of NW_026896998.1, from coordinate 84,312 downwards.
AGCTCGCGGGTTGGGTATTTTTATAAATTAAAAAAAATAAAACGTTTGGTTTGAGCGTTTTAACGCTGAAGACCAGAATCATTTTCCAGCATCAGGGCGCTAACACGTTCTGGATGGACGTTTTAGCGCTCCAGACCAGCATCTTTTGGCTTCTTTCTGTAGCAGGGCGCTAAAACGTTCTGGATGAACGTTTTAGCGCTCAACACTTAGAATTTTTTCTCTTCTTCAAAATCTTCTTCCTTCTCCTAGAGCCAACCCGCGAGCTTTTTTCCGAGCCAACCCGCGAGCTGATTATCGAGCCAACCCTAACCCGGTTCGGGTTGGGCTGGGTTGAGTTTTCTGGCTCGTTTATTTTTTCGAGCCAACCCTAACCCGACCCGATTTTTACGGGTTGAATGCGGGTTGGGTCGGGTCGAGCCGGGTTGGCCCGTTTTGCCAACCCTAATATTACAGAATTCCTGCAATCATTTTTTAATACGTACTTCTCTAGCAAAGTTATTTTTGTTAACTATGCTTTCTGGAAGTACATAATTACAAAAATGTTGCTGATCTTCTTTTAATTATGTATTTTTCGAAGTACAAAATTAAAAAATGATTGCAGGAATTCTTGCAATATGAGAAACACATTTTCCATATACACATGACAAAATCATTTCTGCAGCCGCTCCACATACAACAGCAAGTCAGGATACGCATGTTGAACCTGGTTTTTTTAAAATAAAAAAAAAACAATGGTGTCCATTTTATTGTCTCAGCTATATATATATATATATATATATATATATATATATATATATATATATATATATGAGGTAGTATCCTTTGCCACTGGTGTCAAATTTGAAATTTGACACCTCATCTGAGAGCCATCAGATCAAAAAAGATCAACGACTCTGATTTGTAAGCATGTGACACCATTGATCTTTTTTGATCTGATGGCTCTCAGATGAGGTGTCAAATTTAAAATTTGACACCGGTGTCAAAGGATCCTACCTATATATATATATATATATATATATATATATATATATATAAATATATTTTGATAAAAGTGTTTATCCTTTTAAATGACACAACTTATATCCTTTCACTCTCACAGAGAGATGAGACCCACACATTTATTTATTTTTGTCAACTCTCTCTCCTCCTTTATCTATCTATTTCTCTCTCTTAAAATGACACAATTTTATATAGTTTAAAATGATACACACTTTTCCCATATATATATATAAGGGGAACGTTATATTTACAACCTATTTTCCTTTACAACTTCTTACAATCATATCTTAACCGTTAATTTCCGTCAATCAACGGTTAAGATTTTCGCAAATCAAATTTATTAATTAATTATTAATTCACAATAAATGACAACCGTTGATTGACGGAAATCAATAGTTAAGATATGGTTGTAAGAGTTTGTAAACTATTTAGGTTGTAAATATAACTCCTCTATATATATAGGGATTTATATTTCTGCAGCTGTTGTACGTGCAACAGTCAAATACTTGTCATATATATATATATATATCTGTGTGTGAAAGTATTAAATGTGGAAAATCATAATCATACAAAAGATGAAAGCATTAAACATAGGGAATCATAACCATACACCTATCGTTGTTATACGTAAAGAGATTGCGGAAATGATTTTACAATATATATAATATATATCCATATATATATATATATATGGCTTATAGCCTCTCCATTCAAATAATTTTTGTATTTTTTCGAATATCATTACAAATAATAATATAAATAATCTAATAATAAAATATAAAATAATATTCAAAGCTATCATCCTACAAAAGAAAATATTTTTTTGGTAGGCCATGTTCATAGTGAAATCATCTTTCATATTCTTTTCGAGAGAGGATCCAAATTTCACGCAGAGAGAAGCAAGTGTGGGATATCCACCACGTTTTTCTAAAAAATAAAATAAAAATAACATGACACAAATTTCGCTGAGTCTATAGAAAAGCACTTCTGCTGTCGCGGAAGAATTCTTTTACCCTATATATATAGGATCCATATATAAGGTTTTGTCCAGTCACCCTCTTATAACTTATAACTATGTACTCATACTATTAAACATTTATATTTATGGGGTTTAATATTAAAAAAGTTATATATATATATAAGGGGTTTAATATTAAAAATGTTATATTAGGGGATTAATATTATAAAAATTTATATATATGCGGTTTAATATTAAAAGACTGTAATATTAAAAATTTATATATAAGGTTTTTTTCTTTTCACGTCAGCAAACAAGTTTATGAAAACATTATAAAGAGAAAAAAATAATTTTAATATTATAACTATGTATTTTTCGGAGTACATAATTATATTATAAGGATGTGACACGACAAAACATTATATCCAGTCACATGTATGTATATATATATACATATATATATATATATATATATATATATATATATATATATAGGGCATGTTATTATGTAGGAATAACAAACCTTACATCAAATCTTAATCGTTAATTTTCGTGCATTTAATATTTAAAATTTATTAGAAAGTATTAATTAATTAATTAATATGATCCAATAAATCTTAACCGTTAGATGCAGACACACACATGATGGGCCCGCCATTTACAAAAAAGAAAAAAAAAGAATATCATCATTTTCGATGGATCTAAAAATTATAACTGTGTACTACGGGTAGTACATAGTTATAATATTAAAGTTATATTTTCTTTTCTCTCTTCAGAAATTTAACAATATACTATGTGTAGTACATAATTATAATATTAAAACTACATTTTCTCTCTCTCAATAACTTTTCAATCAATTATCGGGTGATGTAGGGGAGGGAAAAAATAACTTTTATATTAGAACTATCTATTACTCGTAATACAGAGTTAAATTTCTAAATAGATAGAAAAAAACACAATTTTAATATTATAACTATATATAACCCGTAATACATAGTTATGATTTTTTGACAGTACCAAATTTTAGATCGAGTCATTATTCATATGACAAATCATTTTAAATATATATATATATATAGATATATATATATATATATATATATATATATATATATATATATATATATTATTATTGTAGATTGGATAGAAGAAAAAAAAGAACAAACAACGAGACATAATCAAATGTATAATATTGTAGATTGGATAGAAGAAAAAAGAACAAACAACGAGACATCATCAAAACTAAATTAACTCTTCTGCTGGCAGCTAGCAGCTAGCAGCGCATGCAAACCTGTAAGACTTAGCTATCCCAAAGTTCCCAAGACACCGAGTCTTGAACTCTGGCAAATTTTTTTTCTTCATGCCTGAAAATTTTAATGATCGGGATGAAAATAAAAAATATTATATTATAAACAAAAATATTTGAAATATAATACAGATTTAATATAAAAAAATTAAAAGAAATCTATTACAAAGATTAAGATCACTTTATTTAACTCTTATTTTATGTATTTTCTTATTGTTAAACTCATATATAATTGAATCCGTGTTAAAACTCAAAACAATTTCTTTTTTAATGTATGTAATCAAAGAATCATCAAGAAATTGGTCTTCTATTTTTTTTTTAAGCTTGTTCTTGATTTTATTTTACGCATACGGATCCTCACTTTTTTCTTTCTTTTTAAATGTAAGAATCCGCATGTGTAAATATGTTTGCTACAAAAAAATTCATATGCTATTGCTGCAGAAGAGACAAACCCATAAATAAATCATGTTATTCATTATCAATAAATTAGATACGACCCACAAAGTTATATATGTCCTTTCATTCTTTTTATAGCTAAAATTGTTGGAATTTTAAAGAGATTAAGAATAATTTAGAAGAACACACTACAATTTTTTAATCTAATCACGTGTTTGATAGGAGGTGAAAAAAAAATTTCCTAAGAAAATGGGGTTGGAAAAATTATTTGTCTATGTTTGGTAGGAGGTAAAGAAAAAATATGGCTAGGAAACTTTTTTCCCATCATTTGCTTTTCTATGTAAAATAGTTGGGAAAGATTACTACTGAAAAGCGAATAGGTACTTGAAGAGTGTTTCAAGATTGAGTCCCACACCTCCTTCAATGAAAATGCTTGTGCTTCCTCTTCAGTTGTCTTCTCTTGCAATTGCAAGCTGAACAATTTTCAAAAGTTTGATTTGAGCCGTTGAGATTTTGTGCTTCCTCTTCACGCTCACTCATGTCAGTAATTTATCCACTCACACACATTTTGTAATATTAATAAAATACAATTATATATATAATTTTTTCCTATCAAATGGTAAGGGGGGCGAGAGCCCACCCTAGCCCCCCTCCTATCGGCCTCTGTGCCCATGTGATCCTATCATTCAAGAGATGATATTTGGATAAAAAATTATTTTTTATTTTTTCTCTCTCCTCTCTCCTTATTAGTTGTATGATTTTGATTAATGTTGTAAAACTCGGCCGGGTCGACCAAGAACTCGGTGAAACCCGGTGACCCGGTCAGGTCATGTATTTTAAAAAAAAAAAACCAAAAAAAAAAACTATTTCATCTTATTAGAAAAATTGTAGAACTCATTTTAAAAACATTTTGTAATTTTATTTGCTAATATACTCTTCTATAATGACCTCAAATTTTAGTTTACAATACTGAAGCAATTTACGGTATAATAAATTAGAATGTGACATATGTCATTTTAATGTAGTTGAATTTTGAAAAATATGAGTTCAATGTCATTGAGAGGTATGTTTATGGGGATTCTGAGTTACAATTTAAATTAACATAGTAATAGTGTGCATTTTTATTTATTTATGCTTTATGTTATTGAGCTTATTTAGTGAACCTTGTTTAATTCATTTTAGATATGGAGAATATAATTGAATTTATATGTTCATATTTATATATATATATATTTATATATCTATATATATCTGGGTCAATCGATCTGACCAGTAACCCACCGGTCCGACTAGTGACCCAATGATCCAGTACCCCGACTGGGTTGATGCATGGATCGAGTTTAACAACATTGATTTTGATTAATCTGGATCACTAAGTAAATGGTGATCCAGGACCACTAAAATTCTACTCAGTACTGGGTCCTTACCATGAAGCGTGCGTAGGCATTAGCTTCCTTGAATATCTATATTTATTTCATTCAAATACATAAATCATGATTTTAAAATTTAAAGATAAATATACTCTTATTTATTCAATTTCAAAACAAACTCAGTCAAAAAAAAAAAAAAGTTGTATAACGATTGATTTATGCTACCCAAAAAAAATAGTAGATTTTGGGTACAGGATATGTATTTTTGTTAGGTATGGCTCATATTTCGTATATTGATAAGGGTTTTTATTGTCGAGTTCAGCAGAAAGACAATTGAGGTTCTATGAATAGCTATTGTTAGGATTTTCTAATCATATTTATATTCTCCTTGTAAATCGAGTGACTTGTAACGAGTGACGGTGAGGTAAATATAGTACAGACAAACTGAATGTAGTCTAAATTAGATAAACCAAAATAAATCATTGTATCTATTCTCTCTCTTTTCTTTTTTTCTTTTTAAATTTGTGTGATTGTGGATTTTCAAGAATTTTTAGATTGTAAACATGGCCAGTGGTCCTCCTATATCTAGTAAATATATCATAGCAAAGTTTTTTTTTTTTACTTTAATAAGTTTACGAGGATTATTTTCTCAGATTTCAAACAAAGTTGACAAAATGGGGCGAACTGGAGCAGTGGTAAAACTGTTCCTTCATGACTGAAAGGTCATGGGTTCGTTTCCAGGAAACAGCTTCTTTGCAATTATGCAAGAGTAATCCTGCGTACAAGGATTTCCTCCACCCCACACTCTTTGCGTACAAGGAGTGGTTTTTTTTTTTTATTTCAAACAAAGTTGACCTTACTTGAAGAATAAATTTTGTCAACATATATATAATTAAGTTACGATACAATCATACATTAACCAATTAAAATTACATATTTCATCAACCTCGCATTGTGAGTCTAATTATGATGAGCCTCACCAATTTAAAAAATAATTACCTTAACTTAATGTGCAAATTATTAATGGAGTTTAAAAATCAAAAACCAAGTTCTAAACTTATGTGCAAATTATTAATGAACCTTAAAAATTAAAAACTGAGTTGGGGAGAGCCCGTCACAGTTATTCCTTAAAAAAAAAATTATTACAGCACAAGCTTTATACTTGTTAATTAATAAGTCCGATTGTTTTTTTTTTTTTTTCCGTAGATTGAACATTTCAGAGTGGACTTACATATAAATGAGAAAGGGAGGAAGAACACTTCTTCGATCGGACTTAAAAAAGCTCCGAGAACTATGTGTTAAGCTTACTCATTTCTTCTCCAACGTGGGACTTTGCAAAGCTTTTTTTATTTTCTTTTTTTAACCATTTTTTTGTTCTTTTTTTTATAAATTAAAATTAGACCCGGTCAAAATAAAGTGTTTACCATTGCCTCTTTATTTGTTTCTTCAAAATTTTAAACCATTTGATATTTATTTTTAAAGGTCTCAACTACCTTCTAAGCCACAGATCTCCAGTACTTGGGGTGATACCGAAAATAAGAAGAAAAAAGCTAGCTAGTTAAAGCATTAGATCGATGCACCAAGTAAATATATATTATTCAACTATAAGATTGGCAACACCTTGGATACAAATCATTAAACAAAACTAGAAAAACCCACTGACAAAAAACAAAGAATAACCCTCTCCAGAGAAAGAAATGCAAATAAGAACCAACTTACAAAAAACTAGAATATAATGGGGAGAGACCTGAAAAAAACCTCAAAAGGTAACTTAGGGCTTCTTCCCATGAAAACATATATGGGGCCATGTTCAACACCCAAAGAAGGTCTCGGAAGCATTTAGAAACAAGGAATATTAGATGTGAAGAAGGAAGACTTAGACCTAGTCAGTAGAAAAAAAAATAAAGTTACAGGAAAATATTCTAGAAAAAAAAAAAGCTTAAACTAATTTTGGTAATAAGAACTTGAGATTGATTAATTGGCAATTGTGAGATCATTCATATCTCTTGTAATTGCTGCAATACAACTTGAACTTCGAGCAATCCCTGCTTTATTTTGTCCTCCTTTCTTCTCCCTAGGGCTGAAGGAATTGACCCTTCTCCCTTCCATTTTGCTCTTTTTCAGCATCTCTTTCATGGCCTCTGCTTGGAACAGAACCGGGAAAGCCCTTCCATATTTGTTGAACCTAACACATGCACTCATATGTGCACTTAAAGCCTCCTCTTTTTTCCCTCCATTTTTTTCTAACTCTTCCTTCACTGCCTCAGAACATAATCCACACACCCACTTCCCCAAGAACTTGTCACGTACACGTTCTATGTACTCAGGGGTGCACTCCTCACACATTCCACAACATTCACACTTTGCTTCTTGAACCTCAGTTATTGGTGCAAGTGTCAAATCAATCCCTTCCTTGGTTATCTCAAACGAGATGTCTGAGATTGTTCTTTGAATGTGTTCAGATGAGAGTCTTGGTGGCTTGGACTTGTTGTTGCTCCTACTGAAAGAACTTGGCAAAGACTCTCCATGGGGTGCCATATATCTCTTGCTTAATTACTTCAATGGGGTTTGAGAAGAATATTGATTGGATTGATACAGTGACTGAATTGTTGATGAATAAGCAATGAATTAGGAACAGTCCTATTTATAATAGTTCAAATTGTTTCTGACAATGTGACATTGTGAACATGTGTGGATCTTAGAGGATCAAATGTCAGTTTCAGTGACCGTGAACTTGCTAGATTTTTCGAGAAAGATTTAATGACAATGCAATGACTCGTGTAGCCTTTTCGAAATTTGAAGTAATTGCATGTATATCTGATTTGATAGGGATGCATGCGTGCTGTATATTTCACTTCCAAGTTGACTTCCCTGCTTGGTAGTTGTGTGGCTACAAGAAAAAGGTGAAGATATATTCTGCATGGTTCAACTGCATGATTACTTCCTTTGGCTGATAATAGTGCAACGCACAAATGACCTGCCTTTCTTTTTTTATATATATATATATTATTCATCGGTTCATCGATTACGTGACTAATCTGATTCAACTATTCAAGTCACGGCAAATTCTCCTTATCAAATTTTAAACCACTTGCCTTTCTTTTTCCTCCTCTAGACCTCTACTATTTTTTTTCCCTTTTCCAATATAATCTGAAAAATAATGTATATGTGGAATAAAAAAGAAAAAAGAGGAAGATATATTTACAAAATTAAGAAGCCATGGTTGAATATAAAAATATATGTTTTTATTTTTTCACAGTTCAATTATTTTTTTTTCTTTTTTTCACGGTCCCTCATTCTAACCTACTGTATTAATGCAGGTAATATAATTGGATTTTCATTAGAACCAGCAAGTATTTTGGCACTGGCTGGATTTTAAAAATGATTGATTTTATATTTATAGAACTATGAAAATAATATAGAACCATGAAAATAACAACTTCTTCCATAACTGGCACTGGCTGAATTTTTTCTGGATTTGATATTTGGCACGGGCTAATAAAAGTTTTATTCGGCTCCGCCACTATTTTCCATGTTCGGTCCAACATACATACTAATATAACACGCTTAAGTAGAAAAAAAAATAAAAAAAATCCCTTATTATTAGAATAATGTTTAAGCAAATTTTACGTCCATGCAATGAGAAAAAGTTGGTTGGCATTAATAAAAAGTTCTTCCTTTTAGCAAATTGATCATTAGTTGTCGTCCAGTACAAGCTGAGCTGAGCACCAATACAGTTTGTGGGGTATTCACATGCTGGCATAGTAAAACCATATATATTTGCTTCGACTTTCTGCTTTCGTGGTAAACTTAATTACAGTTATATCGCACGAGCCTTCCTCCACAAACATGAACTTTAATTTCATTTCACGGGGAACTTAAAAAAGAGAAAGGAAAGCCATTGAACTTGGTTTCAAGAAAGATATATATATCAATAAAGTTGCAGTCTCTATCTGATAGCTAGGGTCTAGTTATATATAAAACTCTAGTGGTTATAAAAAAATTTGATAAAGCAATAAATATGTGAACAATAGTTAAGTATAATTAATGCATGTGATCGAGATAGAAAATCACTTTTCCACTAGTATTATTTCTTTTTCTTATTTTTTTTTTAATTTAAATGAACATATTATTACTTCCACAAATTTTGTCACGAGTTCTGGGGAAAGGACGTACGCTTTGTAGTTTGTAGCCTAATCGTCGGTATTTTTCTATTTGACTCATTTCGGAAAATATAATGATCAGGTACATAATACGATCCATCGATAGCTTCCTTGTTAACTTGTAATTCTGAAGTTCCTTTTGCAAAAGTTGCTGCTAGAAAGAGCACTAGCAATTGCCAATATAGTGTTGGAAACTTGGGCTGAATTACTTTCTAATTTTCAAATGTGGGAAACTACATGCAGGTGTAGAGCTTTTCTAGTTGATCAATTTCTTAATTTTAAAATTTTGATACCCATACTTGGTGTTTAATTTTAAAGGGACATATATCTTGTGACTTTGGCAAGGGCACTTAGTGTACACGTAATGAATAATTAAAGAAGATTGGTTATTCTAAACACCAATTTACTATTTCAATTTTATTTGGATGGATCTAAATTAAGTACGAAAAATGGTGAATAAAAGATAACTATTCAATTATAAAAATAATGAATAAAGGCAGGAAATCAAGTAAAGCAGTCAATAAAGTATGAGATTCCTAATTTACAGGGAAATTGGGTTTATTATTTCCTAATTATCACTCAATACAAATTAAAATTATCTTACTTTAATTCTCTATCAACTATATTCACTATCAAATTTATAAATTAAGATTCAATCTCTTACTATCCTAACCCTTTATCCGAGAAGAAGAAACTTAATTAATATCTTCCCCTCAATTGGATTAAGTAATTAGATATATGAATTTCAAAAAATTGCATACCATTATGTCTATATCTTGATCATTAATCAATATGATAGTTGTCACAAGTTAAATTCATATACAAAATTCTCAATTAAATATACAAATTCAAAATCAATGCAAGAATAATCAAGTCATGGAAGCATTAAGCACATGAACAATTTCTAAATAGAAGACAAAAAGGTATTGATTTGAAAATAAGTCTAATCATATCAAAATTCAATTGAAGACTATCTACCCCTAACACAAAAGTATTTAGCTAGTCATGTCAAAGAGAGAATCAACAAAAAGATTGAAAAGAAAATCAGTAATTAATTAGAAAAGAAAAAGTTCAATTTTTTAAATAACCTCCTTAATCCTTGCCCAACTAAGTCATAAAAAATTTCTAGTATTGGTACTCCTGGTATATAGGAATTTTCTGTCTCTGTTCTTGAGGCTTCCTTTCTATTTATGCTAATTTTATTACACAAAAAAAAAAAAAATAATAGGACAATAACAAAAAAAAAATTAACAAAAAAGTTTCCTAATATATAATTCTTTAAGAATGAGGAAAGTGAATTTCTTTTAATGAGTAATCCTTAAAGAATAAAAGGTAAATCTCCTTTACCCTTTAAATGTTCCTAAATGTCTCTTAATGATATCTTTAATAAATCTTTTTTTTTTTTTTTTGCATTACATGGAAATTGAACACACACCACTACATTACATACACCTAACACACACACCCCACACCATTAGGCTAATCCTAGTGGATCTTTATTAAATCTTTTAAAAATCAAGTAACTATGACAATTATTATTTAATAAGTAATATCACCTTATCAAACAATCATCAATATAATAAAATAAGATTACTTAAATCATATTTCGGTATATCAAACTTATTTTAAAAAAAAAAAAATTATAATATTAGAAAACGATCAATATGCATACTTTTTTCTTGCCTTTAAAGATAAGTATTAAATTCATTTGTTAGTGAATCGGCTGCATATTCCACCTCTTTAACCAATTTCTCCACTGAGCTGTATCAACAGTGATAGAAGTAGCAAAGATCCCCCACACGTAACTACCAAATGAGGGGGAAATCTTGTTCATACTGATCAAAACAATCTTTCTCCTTGCAAAATACTTAAAACTTACACAAGAAATAATTGTCAGTTTGTGAGAAAGAAGTTCTTTCATAATTGTCAATTGTGTATAGCCCAAAACGAAGATAGATTTGTGACAGGACATCAAGAATTCTTCCCACATCACAAGGTGCAAAACTTAGTAGGAATTGCCAAACATAGACAGGGAGCTTGAATAAGGAAATAAGCAACATAGGCTAACACATAAGTAGTCTTTACATGCAAATCCAAGTCTTCACAGCAAAATACAGCAAAACACCAAGCAGCAAAACATGTCTTAAAAAAGAGTGCATAGTCTTTTTTAACACATCGATTCCTGTTCTCTAATCATATCATATGTCAAACAAAAGACCAGTTCATAAACGTAAAGCAAATACAATGAGCATTCTCTTCTTCGTTCAGCACCTTCCAAGCCACTACTCTTTCATATGAGATCGGTCGCCCCATGCTTGAGAGACACATACCACCTTGAAGGCAGGCAAAACCCTATAAAAATGAACAGAAATCAATACAAAGCAAAATATAGCTTCAAGATGCTGCAAGTTCTATTTTTATTTTTTAGCATACCCTGAATTCAGGGAAAAAGAAGTGAGATAAGAGAAAGGAACAATTCCACCAAGTATGCAAAGACTATTTGGTGGGGCAAAACCCTAGACTGCAACATAATTATACAAGAAAGAAGAAATGCATATGCGACACGTCTAAAGACAAAATGCCATTCAATAACAAGCCTGGTGAAAGTGGAATCATTGCTTGTTTACTATAATAAAAATTGTTAGACCTGTTGAATAATTTGGGGAAACTCTGAGCAGAGAATCTTTCGACCATGATCGTCAAATATTTTCTCTAAAGCTATGTCTTGCAAAGCAACTAAGGTAGTCTCCAGCATGTCAAGCCCTGCCTGGTTTGCGAAAGTGAACACGGGCAATGCCTGCAATAACCGAGTTCAATGAAGGTACTTTCACACAAGTAGTACAAGAGTATAATAATCAGAAGAATCGATAGTTGACTTGCAATTCTGACAGGTATAACTGCTTTTTTTAAGGTGCCAAGTAGAAGATGGGTCTATACTCGGCAAAAGAAAAAAATAAAACCTATGTAATTCACTATAACTCATAATGCTGAACATCCTTCGAGCCCTTTCCTAAAATATACCAGGAAATTATAGTGCAACTAAAAAATTTCATTATTTTATTACATCAGAGAAGCTGAGTTGCACTACATACAGAGAAGGTACATGACATTGAGAATAGATGCATGTTCTGTGAAATTGAAATAAATTTCAAGCATACTTTTAGAGTGCAGCACAATATTGCATCTGAGTGATGCCACAAGGACTTGAGTAAAGTTTCGTTCCCCTCGCTATTAGATTTAAGTAGCTCGACACCCAAGTAGCACCTACAAAATTTAGACAATCAAACAACAGCTATGTTAGAAATACCAGCCTCTCCCTGAAAAATCAATAAAAGCCAAAAATTTCGTAACATGTGCATGCAACTTATCTAACCTATCACTAACTTCCGTGGAAGTATCTCAATTAAACTTTACTGAATAATCAGATAACAGATTAGAAATAATGATACAAGAGTTAATGAGTTGTGGAATAGCTGTCAACAGGTAGAACAACAACACAATATCAAGATTTGATGCCGTGAGTCCATTTACAGAACTCGGCACATCTGCTAGTTCGATACAAGATTCCTTTTCCTGGTAAGCAGATATGTAGAAGGCAGGACTGTTGGACGACTAGAGGTGGCTATCAAAGAAAAGAAAAAAAGGAAAAGTCGCTAAAAACAGGTATGCCACTTATCTAACCATTCATTAACTTTTAAGAGCTGCTATTTATTTATCGAATGAGATAAATTTCTCATCCTTAAGACAATCTTGAAGAACAATGGCTTCCCATGCCAAAAGGACGTCACACAAAATATGTCAACTTGATACAATGGGGTTCGTGGCTAAATACATTAGACCAGCCTCAGGCTCAGAAATATGAAAGCAAATGGCAAGGCAAAACAAAGAGCTTACACACCTATAACTGTTGCAGATCCAACGAGCAAGTGTTTGCGCTTCAGGAGTACCTAGTGGTGTCCTAAGCCCAGCTTGTGAATTCAAATGAGAAGGTGAAAGCGCTAATGCCACCCTTTGGACAGATGATATAATGCTACGAACGTATTGTCGTGCCATGGATGCTACATGCTCTTGCATATGACTTTCAAATGCAAATTCGAATGCAATTGTCATCACCGATCTCATACAGCCAGAATTTCCAGAATAATCATTCGATGCTCTGTTTCCAGTGGGGCCAATGTCAAGGGCAGATGCAAGGTCAAGGGTGCGATTTGGGTTGGACGCTTCCTGCAAAAAATTTCATTGCAATAATTACAAGAACCTTGTTGAAAGGTAAATCCTAAATTCAAACAAAATATACTGCTTCAGCAATGACTACAGCTAACCTTTCCAGAATCAAGAGGAATGATGCGAAATCCAGAAGGCAGAAGGGGGGCGTCATCAGCAAAGGATGCATCAATTGGAGCAAATATAAGTTCAGCACAGGTGCCGACAGCATTCTCATCCATTCCACTGCAGAGCTATCAAAACAAATCGAATGAACTGTTAAGAAAGTAAACTACAAGCAAGGATATGATAGAAACCAAAATGGTTGCGATTGGCAAGAACAAAAAGCTGCCTCATTCTGGTAAAATACTGAGCTAAACTTTCTTAATACTAAGCTAAACTAGCAAGTTATTTGTTCTATTAAAAATTTCAAGAGAGTTGGGGATAAAATACGTTTTCCTCCTCACCATAGATCATAGAAAGAAGAAAGTGAGCACAGATCACCATTCACAATTTCATTTGCTTTCCAATATAGGAAATGTTGATAACATCACATCAACAGGATTAAGTTTAAGTAGCGCGTAAATCAGCGGTGTCAATACTAACACAAGTCAACATCAACTTCGAAACATTTCAAGCCTAGAGAGATACGAAAAGTGAAAGGAGTAGTACAACAAACAGCTTAAAGGTTTTGTTTCCATGTACCACATGAGCAAAACAAGCATATCAAGTACCATCTCTGAAGGGGAGAAGCATAGAGCCAGCAACATAAGGGAAAAAACTTACTTGCAAGAGAAAAACTTCTCTGGGCATTATTGTGTCTTCAGGAGAATGAGCAATTCCTTCCAATTTAATGACTTCCAGAAACTAGCATGTATAAGCAGAGTTAGAACCAGCACAATTATAAAATTTGTAATACTAGAATTGAATATTTAGCACCAATTTATTACCTCCTCATGCTCGATAGTGTGGGCTAGAGGAAGAATAACTTGACCCCCATAATTTCCAACCCGAGATCCTGAAAAGCTACAAGGACCAACTTTAATGGCAGCAGCTGAGTAAGCATCCATGTTGTTGTCCGCCCATTCTGATCGATGCTCCCGTAGGAACCTTAATAGAATGGCTGGAGGCACATTCTGTACAAAGAAATGACACATGGCCATAGAAAAATATAACGCCAATGTTAAAACATCAAATTAAAAATGTCTCCAGGCCATGCTTTTGTTAAGGAGAACAGCAGCACTGGAATAAGATAGAAATAATCATAACAATTAAATTAATTATTAAACAAATAAGGCAGGTTCAGCAATTGCAGATTAGAAAGATCGATGACTGATCAAACAAGTCCTCATATGTCCCCTAAACCCATTGGATAGGAGCAACTCTTTGTTAACTAGGCAATTGATAGTCAATATATTATGAATGATGATATTTGAATTACATGATTCTTTTTCAATTAAACATGACCTCAACTGCTCATACAAAAACAAGAATATTATACGAACACTACGAACTACATGTTTACAATATAATAGGAGCTTGACCTTTATCTTTGTCTAAAAAATCATTTATAGCAATAAATAGACATATTTCGTTATTAAGTATTTTACTTTATAATTTTAAGGAAATTCGGAAAAACTTGAAAGTATCCTTACCTGTAATAGCATGGAAGCTTTGGCACATAAGACTGCATTGCTGACAGATGGAAATCCATTGGCAAAGGAAAGATTAAGACCCATTAACTTGTCAGGTGATGAATTCACTAGAACTGTAACATCATCAGCACCATTGCCAATCATTGACCATCCCTCATCAGTAAACCCATTGACTGCCTCATTGAAACCCCTGCCAGGAAATAGATGTGAGATTCCAGATTTAGATGCAATGAAATTCAACAAAAATCATGCTCCAGTTTAATATATTAACCGGCTCAGTCTCTGGCCAAGTGCCCGAAGAGCTGCCGGTCGTCTACCCCACCCAGTGACATTAGACTGAGAAACTTCATGCGATATCTGCCTTAGCTGACGTAGGGCCTGCATGAAAAGGAGAAAGATGTAAAGAAGCCACAACCCTTGGTAAAACCCACAGTCTATATTTGTGCTACTCTCAAGATGAAAAATATCTTCCAATTGTATAAACTCAAATACTATAATACAAAAAATCATCAGTAATAATTACAAAAATCATACCACCATTGTTGTCTTCTGAGCCAGCACTGTTGATGATTCATACAGTGGACGCAATACTTCAGGAACACTCCATGGCTAACAATAATACAAAGAGTGCTGAAGTTATTTTTGTTAAATAAAAATATTAATGCAACAAAGTTAAATTCATATACCTCCAAATCCATATGATCAACAATGTGGATGATGGAACCACCTCCTTCACAAGGTCTTATCAAGTACCCGCTAGGCAGCGTCTCTGCTCTAACAAAGTGCTGCACAGGAGGCATGCTTGGACCATTTTGTGTATTTTTAAGAGACCGCTCACAGATCTGAAGCAGGGAAGCATTATAAGAATGATGTAGATGTACTTGCAGAGTAGGAGAACTCCACATCAACAACACCTTTATCCCATATTAGATGGGATCGGTGGTAGATGAACCAGAAAAAAAGGTATGGAAATATTGAGAAAAAAATGATAAAAATAAACTGTAAGTGTATATACATATATATATATATACATATATATATATATATGAAAAAGTGTTTGTCATTTTAAGAGAGAGATAGACACAAAATAATTTTTTTATTTAAAATTTAAATTAAAAAAAACCACCCACTTTCTCTCTCTCATGATTTCCATTTTTTGTGTCAATCTCTCTCCTAAAATGACATAACTTATGTCATTTAATGACAAATGACATAACTTATGTCATTTAAAATGACAAACACTAAACTCATATATATATAGGGAGGGTTATATTTACAAACTTTTTGTTTACAAACTACACTGTACTTCCGGAAGTACACTAGGTTACACTATTTACTTTGCAAAAATTTGTAAAAAAAGTTTGTAAACGGATCTTTCCATGTATATATATATATATATATATAAATATTATCCATACAAAAGTAGTACACAATTATAAGGAAAAATAAATTAAAATAAAATACAAATAAGGAGATATGGGGGGACAGAAAAGAATAAGAAGGTAAGAAATAAAAAATAAATAAATAGATAAATGAAATAAAAATAAAATAAAACAACATAAAAAGGAATATAGGGAAAAAAGAAAAAGAAAAACACATAAATAAATAAATAGGTAAGAGAAAAAAGATTGAAAGGAAAAATGGAATAAAAGAAAAGAAGGAAAAAAAAAAAGATGAAAAGGACAAAAAAGAGTCCGTCTACAACATAGGAATAAAAATGGGAACTATGTAATATAAAAGTAGGGCTAGGCATTGCACATAAAGAGAGGTATGTTGTTAACTACAATGCCTAGTCAAATAAAATCTTAAGAAAAGAGTTCTAGATAGTCATTTACCACTAGGCTTCCATCTTCTAGGACAGATGTGTAGCGCAACAACCAGAAGTCCCGAGCAGGTGCCAACGTGGTTGGTGCATATAGCTTATCACCAAAGAGTAAAGTACACAAATAAGAAACATAGTCTGTTAAGTTACAGAGAGTCATCATTCATACCAATTAATTAAGTTGCTTTACCTGCATATAAAGCAGCTCTATAGTTCCACCATTTGCAGTGGGCAGCACATTCAGAACATCAACAGCTCGGCAATCTCGGAACCACGAAGGCCGATCTTTGAGGATTTCTGCAACCTGGAAAGGGTACAGTTGATTATCCCATCTATAAACACAAGCAAGACAATTAGTGTAAATACAATAAATTAAGAGCACTAACCCTTGTAGGTTCTAGACCCACTAGGCCACAGGCTCTTGCGGCCACACCAGTGCAACCATGAGAAATAGCAACGATTCCAATGGAATCCGGACCAGGCTGCGCAAATCAGCAAGAATTAATGAAAAATAATAATTTAAAAAAATGTTTAGCAAGCACCCTGTAAATAGAAGACAAACCCTTATTAACAAAGAAAGCCATTAGCCATCACAAGTTGAGGTGTAAAGTTATTCAAAGATGAAGATTTTCCCGGTATTTAATCATTATGTTCATAGTACGTTCCAATGAAAGTATTGAAGAATAAAACAACCAATTGATCAACCAATATTAAGAGTTATTGGGTTACCTTCATTCCAGGCATTTGGACCCACTCAACAGCAGTCCCAGTAGCCTTTGAAAGAAACTCTGCTAAAGTCTCTTCTGCAATGGACAAAAGCCTGGGAAAAATGACACAAGATTCCATAAGGCCAAACATGCACAGCCAAGTTTTCACAGACAACAATGACAGAAAGGGACCCAACAATCACATCCCCACTAACCCTGCAGGACTTGCATCCCTTGGAGGATGCTGGGTTGTCAAACTGCGCTGACCACTAGTCACGGCTGACTCACAGCTTGTGTCTTTGGTTGCAAGCGTATTCTGCAGAGAATTCACCATTCTAACTCAATTCTAACGCGTTCAGTAATGAACAAAGGGAAGAACAATTGCACCCCTAAATTACTAAAAAAGCATTAAAAAAAGAAAACTTTTAAGATTGTAAATCAGGAAACTTTTAGAAAAGGACACAGTTGAATACAAAATTCCCAAATTAACCAAGTTGAAAGAGTAGAAACACATGAGCAAAATTCATACATTTTGGGTATGTTGACGAAAGTAGCCATTTTCGTACACCAATTGAGACACCTGCTTCTGCAACCTATCATTCTCCTCCATCAGCAACTTGTTCATGGCTGTCAGCTTCCTATTTACAGCTTGCAACCGCGAAGCCTCTTTTCTCTGCTTCTCTCTACATCTGAATTAGCAACAAACACAATCCACGGGCATCATCATTAAAAAAGCATAACACCAAAAACTAGAATGAACACTTTCTGTTGTATTAATCTAGCAGTTCCCCCATCAAGTACTCGTCCATGACCATGAGCAACAAACAATCAGTATAGGGTAAACAAGAATGCAGATAATTAAATCATAAAAGTATAGCAATTTGGTTGTGCAGCCAATTGTACCTTCTGTTCTGGAACCAAACTTTGATTTGCTTTGGCTCAATGTTTGAGAGTATTGGGCACTCGCGAATAAGCTGCTGGCGGCGAATGGAACTGGGTTTGGGGCAGTCATGATAAAGCCTCTCAAGGGCTTCAACCTGCTCAGGTGTGTAACGGACATACTTGCCATTATCCAATCCTGCTTTACCATCCTTGCAGGACATTGCCATATCTAACAACTACCTCAAAATTCAAACACCCCACCAACCAACCAACCAACCAAACGTTTGAACAACAACAACAACAAGTGACTTCTACCACAACTTCAATTGCTCTTTAACAGCAAGCAACCATTAGCAGATTCCTCTGCCTAGTGAGTCAGGAAGAGTTTGCAGCGAAAACTGTGAGGCAAATGAGAGAGCTGAAGTGGCACGCAGTTTATCTTTGTTTCCTCAGCAAGAGACAGCCACTAACACGAGAATACGATAAAAATCTTTCGAGATCAGAGCCTTTGAAGCAACCTCATGCTAACAACAGCAACGATCTGACTCCCACAAACAAACAACACCTCACCTACAACATGGGGAAAAAAAAAAACAATTTCCTAAAAAAAGGGTCAAAAAACAAAAAAAAAAAACTATAACCACCCGGAAAAGTTGTACACCCGAATCGATTCTATTATCAGAAATAGCATAACCCGAACCTTGCAGAGTTGTCCCTCAGGGACTCAGAGCGAGCCAAAACGACACCGCTTTAACGATCTTCATCCACTGGAAGGTACCACTTGTGCTAATCTATTTGAATTGTTGCTGATCTTTGGACCATACTTTTCAAGCTATCAAACAAACGCCATTGAGAGAGCAAAACAGAACAAAAATAGGCAGGGCAAAGATCAAAGAAGCATTTTTACTTATTTTTGTTTTTTTGCAGCTGATAGGGGAATCTCTGGCACTGTGAAATTGCTCTGAGAACTGTGATGGTGAATACTTCTCTCTCTCTCTTTTTTCTTTTTTTTTTTAATCTTTTGCTTTGGGAATCAAACAAAAAAAATAAAGGGGGAAAGAAAAGAGAGGAAACCCTAACACAGCTGGAAGAGAAAGAGAGGGCAGTGGAGCATCATGTTCAGGCTTTTGCTTTTTGGAGGTGTTGTTGCCTTGTTGGTTGGTTGGTTCCTCAATTTCTCAATTTCTATGTGTCGTCTTCTCATATTTGCTCTGTTGTGAGTGTTTTCATTGGTTCTTTCACTTTCGGTTCAAAATGGAGCACCCTCTTTTTCTTATTTATATATTATATTAATTTTTCAAATTGCACTGAACTACACATTGTATGGACCAAACTACCCCTTTTCCCGCGGTGTGGCTGCTCTTCTTTTCTTTTTCTTTTTTTCTTTTTTGAAAATTATTCCCTCGGTAATTCTACAAGTTCCCTGTGTATTAATCCAGAGTTCATAATACTTCAAAATTAAGATTTTAAATTTCTCATAAAAATAATACTAAAATGTATCAAACATATATTTTTACTCTTATTTATTCAATTTTTATGTGTGAACTAAATTACTATCATATTTTCTTGTTCGGCTGCTCTTCTCACACTTCAGCTTTTGAAAGCCCCCAAAGCCCATGGTCCCGCCGCTCCCCATATCATTATCTGCGTAATGTCATAATTACCCTTGCCCCCTCTCCTTCAATTACTTGCTTGCTTCTTTAATTAAGGGATTTTAAAAAAAATATTACTTCGTGCCAGTTCTTCTCAGATCTGTTTATTAATAAAAAGATAATGGTGTTATGTGTATTCCAGGTTGCAGTATCATCCGTACTATTTTCAATTAAAACTTTTGTTTAACAGCTTGTCAATTTTTTCAGAGATTTTATTGGTGCTAGATTATAATAACTTGTTTTGTGTTTTTGGTTTTGTTGTGACGATTCTAATTGTAATTTTCAATAATTACACAGATAAATTATTTAACAAATAAAAAAAATCATACCTTTTACTTACAGTTCATGCATTTTGTGTTTGGTTTCAAAAGTTTAGTTTCATATTAAGATACAAACAAATAAAAATAAAGAAAATGGATTAACAGAAAGCTACAAATTTTTACTTGATAGATTTTTAGGTATCACTAAAAGGCGTTTAATGCGTTCACAGTGTGTAGAGTAAGATAAGATCTAATCTTAAATTTTTTTTTATACAGTAATCTTAAAATATTTTACTTCTTGTATAAAGATGAAATGTGTCAATATTAATGTGTTTATATGTTCTAATAAAATTCATAATTAATTTTTTTTTAACTTCACTCATCTAAATTTATAATGTTTCAATACGAACGTATTTAAGCATGTTTTAACAAAATTCATGAGCGTATTTTTAACTTCATTCATCTATTTCTAACCGTAACATTTTACACTTAACATATATCTAAATAATAATAATTCCTGGCATATATTTCATGAGATGAATCATTTGAAATATATGAATCATAAAAATTATAACATCAAAATATTCAAATATTTGATGGTTTAAGTATGGTAGTGAATAATTGTTCATTTCTCTATTGAAGGTAAAAAAAATTCAAAGAAGTGTTATTTTATTCAATTTGGGAAGCAAACAAGGGCAATATTGTGAAGTAGAAAGCATAAACGGAAAAATGGAAGGATAGTGTAATCAGTGGTAATAATGGTAATGGCAGAAAGAATAAAAAGAAAGAAGTTGAAGGGTATTAATAGAAGATAATGGAAGGGTAGGATGTAATATTGCGATCAGAATCTTAAAATACACAAAAGCATGGGTAAGGAGGTTTTGTGTGGGAGTGGGTCACACAGGACACCATCATGACCTTTTTGCATGCGTCTTCATTTTTTTATATATTTATAAATATTATTATGTATCTGAGAAAAATAATTAAATTTGAATTAATAACAGCAGGAGAGAGAATATGATGATGGCATGGCAGTGCATACATGCTATAATACCAAATACCGTATCGGTGCATGACATGAGTCATGACTCTGACTGACACGACATGTGACATTGGACGGGATGGTAGGGGTCTACTACTCTACAGTGAGAAGCAATGGACCTTATCGTTGTATGTGTCGCTCCAAAAATATAAACATACCTCTTCTTCGCTTCTTCCATAAATGATATAATCTCGTCGTGGCCACGATTGATTTGTGTTTTCAAAATCAGTTTTTAATTTTTAAAAATAATAAAATAAAAAATCTTGTTTGAAAATCTGTTTTCATGCATCCTGTATTAAAAATCGTGTCTGTTTTTGAGTTTTGGAAATAGAAAAAGCAAAACAAGTTTTACATGTTTTTCAAAGTTGTTTTGTGGTTTTTAGTTTTGTACGGTGGCAATTTGATAAATAAAGGGATTCATTAGTGATATTTTTGTAATTAAATTGATTTTTTTTTATTTTTAATTATTTTGCGGTGACATTTTTATAAATTTGAGAATTCATTAATAACATTTTTATAAATAATTACATCTTTTTTATAACTTTTAAACTAACCATATTCAAACAAGTTTTATTGTTTTTTTACTCTCAAAATCAGTTTTCAAACTTCGTTCTTAAAACAGTTTTTAAAAATAAATAAACAAAAAACAGATTCAAACACATGATTCTCTATTTCTCTTCTTTCATAAATTGTACAATTCTATTATTATGCTAAATTTCATTTTCCCCTTTTGGACTTTTATATTTCGTACAATAATTTTAGAGTTTAATTTAAATATAATATTATTTATATTATATTTTTAAAGAAAATCACATTTTTTTAATGATCAAACCATACATAATCCGATAATAATATACAAAATTTATACTAATATTATATTAAAATTAATTCTATGAATTTGTATTAATAATTCCTTTAATAAAAAATTTAATTGTATAATATTTTTATTCCAAAAAATGTTATACCTAAAATCTTATTTAATAATCACAATTAATTTTTACAAAAATATGTACTGAGCGAATACAGTTTGCATTTGGTTTCAGTGGTCCAACAATGTTGATATTGGTGCTAGATGTTATTTTGGATAAGAAACATGGACAAAAATTTCAATGTACCAGAATTATCGAATTTGTCGTTTATTTTATTAAAAAGAGAAAAAAAAATTCTTTTTACCCATATTTTTATTTTTCTTTAAATAAAAATAATTAATAAAAGGAAACACCAAATTCAATGGTTTCGAAATTTTCTAGTAAACTTGACCAATGTTAAAGGTCAATTCACCATCTTATTATAGAATAAATTGTGATTTTACAATATTCTCGCCATACCTACATATTCAAACATTTTATTATAAGATCACCTCATCTCATATACTTATGCGTGTGATATGAGATGATCCTCATAAAGGGGACCTTTCGCCTCTTTGACATGGCACTCCAGAAGTTTTCCTTCTCTTTTCACTCCCTGGTCGGAACCCTGCCTACACTCATCTTTTCCGTTGCTTCACCATGCTCCTTGGTGAACTTTGGTACATTTAGGCATCCTCGTGGACTTCATTCCTTTCCTTAGGTTGCACATTAGGAATAACGCTTTAATGCTACTGTTGCACCTAGATTCAGTGCATCTTACTAATGAAAGCATTACACATCAGAGGAGAGAGAAAACATTTTGCAGAAGACAAACAACTTTGACTGATGTGTAATGTTCTCATTAGTAAGATGCACTGAATTTTAGGTGTAACAATAGCACCAAAGATTTATTCGCTCATCAGAGCTCTGGTAACGCCTTCTTAGTGGTCCTCGCGTTGGCTTAATAACACATTGTATTATATAGGAAGGAAATGCTCACGTGGGAAAAAAAAAAATATGACAGGTTCATGTGAGAAAATCACAATCATATAAAGGTAAATCGATGATTGTGATTTTGTAATTATCTATTTTAATATTTTTTTACTCTCTTCTTTTATTATCATGGATCCACCTTTATATAACCATGATTCTTCAGATAACTATATGATTTTTTTTTTAACCTAAAAGCATCCTGATGTAGAAAAGAAGCAGCATTGGGTAAAAGTGGTTCAAAGGATTCAAATATCTCTCCAAGAGATTCGATGGTGTGTCTAGAAGTTGAAGCCACGAAGCTTAATTAATGTGTATGGCAGCTGCATGATGAGTGGGTGTCCAATCTCTTGAGATATTTGGGCTCTAGTAAACTCCTTCTATCAAATATGAAGTTTAAAATTATGCTGAGTCTAACACCCTCTATTCCATTTTGCCTTCAATCTCATAATGTACGAAAACATTAAGGGTGTGCATGACAACTTTCTCGAAATCAATTTTTTTTTAATTTCTGTTCTCGAAACAGAAATGGATAGGAAACTCGTTTGGTAAAATCGGTTTATTTTTTTGTTCCCGGGATAAACCGGTTTAATTTTTGGGCTGGGAAATAGAAAAAAGAATCAAAAAAATTCTGTTTTTTTTGTTCCCGAGCACAAAATGAGAAAACACTTAACCCTTTCAATCACTTTTCGTATCGTACCACTAGTGTCGTCGTCACCACCACCACAACTACCGCCGCCGCCGCCACCACCACCACCGCCACCACCATCACCACTACCGCCATCAACCACCACCACCATCATCGCAACCACTACCGTCACCGCCACCATCGCCATAACACGCCACTGTCACCACCCTCATCGCCATCACTACCACCACCACGTCACCAATCACCACTACTATTTTCGCAGCCACTGCTGTCACCACCACCGTCGTCGTTGCCGCCTCCACTAACCACCACCACCATCGTCACAGCCCTTACCGTCACCACCACCACCATCGCCACCATTACACCACCCCCGCCACTACCATCACCACGTTATTGCCACCACTACCACCACTGTCACCTACCACCACCGCCACTGTCACCACCACCACCATGATGCCTTCACAACCACCACCACCATGTCACTGCTACCATTGTTGCCGCCACCAACCACCATACCCACTACCATTGTCGCAACCACTGTCGTCACCTCCACCACCACCATCCCCACCACTACCACCGCCTCCGCCACCATTACCACCTCCATCGTCGCATCCACTGCCGTCACAACCACCACCATTATCTTCACCACATCACTGCCACCACCTCTACCGTACCTCCGTCGCTGCCACTACCACAACCATACCATGTGGAAAGGAAAGTGATGATTTGGATTTTTTTTTATATTTAATAGGAATTATTTTTTATTATATTATTTGTTGTGTTATCAAACACAATTCTCATTCTCAGAATAAAAATAGAACATGTTATCAAACACATCTTTTTTCTCAAAAACTGTTCCATGACACAGAAATAGAAAAGAATTAGGGAATAGAATGATTGTAATGCACACCCTAAATGTTATATGAATTATTTACAAAAAAAAAAATGTTATATGAATTTATAAACTATATTAATAACATTATATAATTTAAAAATAAACTTAACAGCATAAATATTGTTTAAAATTATTATCTCAATATATAGTATATTTCTTGGTAAGAAAAATTAAATAAATGAAAAGCAATTATTGGAAGGCGTCGAGGGCGCTGACATTGTTCTCACGCCGGGGTTCATATCCGTCCATTTCGTCACATATTTTGACCAAATGAATGAAGGATCTGTGCTACATACTGTTGCAATCATACGTCATCTATTCTACTTTTCATTTTATTCTTTATTAAATTAACCATTGGTCTATGCCCACTACGGCTAAAGAAAATTGGACAGGAAAAGCCAACCTAATAAAAAAATATAACTTTTGTTTTAAAAAAATTGACGGAGAAAGTCAAACTTCAATACGAGATGTTTAATTTTTGTTTTGTCAAATATTTTTTAATTAATAATATAACTTGTTTATTTTGTCTTTCCTTAAAATTATTAATTTTAAGTAGCTTTTTTTTAAAAAAAATTGATTCAAAGCAACACTAACAAGAATCATATAGTAATATACACATTTGGGGGAAAAAATTAATAAGTTTTTATATAATTGATTATGTAGATTATGGTATTTGTACCATTTCTTTTTACTTTCCCAATTATAAAACTAAATATAAACCATCAATGTTAAAGTAACTATTATAATTTAAGTGACATTTTGAATTATGTCAATATTCTTTTCATTTATTTGTTATTTAAAAGATCATCAACCAAGAAAATTAAGTGAAATATTTAATTTATAAATAAAAAAATATAAAAGTTATACTTATAACCTCTTTTCCCATACAATCTCTTATAACTATTTTTATGGTTATTAGATCAAAATCAAATTAACGGTTATCACTTAATGTTATTTTATAACCGTTGATTTGATTTTGATCCAACAACCATAAAAGTGATTATAAGAGAAAATAAATTGTAAATATAACCTCTCTCTAAAAATAATTATTGCTATCTAATTAAAATGAGAAATAAAAATGTAACTAATTAACTCTTTGAATGATAGTTCAATACGTATAAAATAAAGGTTATGAGAAAATAGTTATGCTATAGTTTACTAATTAATATAAATAAGAGATAATGAAATTTATGAAATACTAAGTTAGATTATTTAAGGACCTTAATTTTTATGAGTAAATACAACAAAAATATAAAATATTAAATTATGAGGTCTAAAGTTTTGGGGCCTCCGCTAAGGACTTTATGAATTCTACCCTTGAGTAATTGGCACAGTTCATGCCTCATGCGATATACATGTGATTGGCCTAACAATGCTTTAGTAGTTTACATAAATCTAATTAGGTTGAGTTCAATCAAACAACAAACCAAACAGCTAAACACAGCCCTATCTAGGGGTAGCCAGCCACACCCATCGCATCTTTAATCAAAAGGTGATGACAACTATACGGTAGAGAATGAAAAATTTGCAAATTCCATCCACGGGTGAGAAGAAAACCATTATCTGGGTCCTATTGTAATTTGCTTTTGCTCTCTTCCCAGTTTTCTCTTGGTATCTGGACGAAATGAAGTACCAAAAGTTCCTATTTTCTTTCCTCTCATCTTCTCTCAAACCGAACTGAAGCTTAATGTCCAAAAGAAAAAGGTTAAATGAACAAAAAAATAGAGCTTCTGTATTGGGCTTTCCTGGATCCTGATTCCTGAATGCATAATTTGATTGTTGATTCCAACTTGCAAATCACTATACTACAAAGATACTTACCGTGGGTCACACTTATGCTTTGCCCCTTCATCAGGGTAAAAAATGAGAGAAAAGGAAAGAAAGTGAAGGAAAAAGGGAGAGATATCAGAAAGAAATGTGATGACTTTATTCAAAATGATCATGTACAGCATGTGTGTGTGTGTGTACAGACTTCAGGGCACAGCTAACCACGATCCAACACGCTTAATTTCATTAACCAACGCCAAAACTAATTCTGCTGTCCTTTCAATCCCACAAATATAGAGGTGAAGGATTCAACTGAGTTTGGACCTCTATATGAAACTGAGAAACAGAGATAGTCTTTGTAAGGACATGGGCAACTTGGTCATGAGATGGAATATAATAATGAACGGCAATCTGCTTAGCCACAACTTATTCTCTACCAATTGAGATCAAGCTCAAAGTTCTTGGTCCGATAGGGTTAGCAGCAAATAGTACAGCAGGTTGTCACAGTACACAATAGAAGGAGAAGAAACAAAAGCTGCAATTCCCCTTAGCAGAGATTTGATCTAGTCAATTCAGTAACAACCGCAGCTAGGCTTCGGTATCTACTTCATGGGAGTTCAAAAGACCGAGTAAATTTTAGTATTCTTATAGTATATACTCCAGTCCACTACCTAAATTAATATACATAGACTCAATTTACATTAAAAATGAAGATGTGTGGTAAAGTTGAGTGATGTGTTCCTAATTTAAATTGGTGAAGTACGCAATACAAAAAATACTGAAAATCTATATCCCAAAACACATGGTTGGAACCAAGAAATACACAGACGTGAGAAGCCTATGGTTGACCTCCTATCATCAATATCAGATCCCTAATTAGCATCACAAATCCCATATAGGAAGATTTGCCCAGGCGAAGTCCTTGGGGCAATATGCCGCAAAGATACCTCATGATTCGCCTAACACCCTATTTGACTGCGAGAACAGGAAAGAAAGGCCACCCATTGGCAACACTTCAAAGACACAGCTGTTGTGGACAGTGGTCCATGGACTCAACTCCGTGTGAAGTAGGATATCAGTTGCGGACCGTAAACAGGATGAAGGTGGCTGGTAAGGTTAGTTTAGCTGTAAGTGCTGCATTTTGGACGTATCTAAAATGATATGATTTAGTTGTTTAATAAGTGTTTTGTGGTTCTATTCTCTGGAGGTCACCAATGCTTTGGAGATGTTGCTGTGCAGTGCCCACGACAGAGAGGTAACAGACAAGAAGAACTGGACAGGCAAAATCTTTTAAGAGAGTAAGAATGAGTCCATAACAGGCAATGGACTAAAATGTAAATAATCATAAGGTCTGAACTTTCAACTGACAATGTCATGATGATCCAAATAAGATTAAAATCACTTCTTACTCCATCCAAACAAAAAGAACATTTCATAGTCTAAGGTAGCCAATCAATTGCCATAAATTGAATTTACAACAACAGAGAAAGCCAATAAAGATTGAACAACAAGGAAACTGCAAATTCCAGACGCTAAGGAAACCAAAACCAACACGAGGAGTAATCACAAACAGAGTGTGTGCGTGTCTCTATAATAAATCCCAAACCACAAAGATCATGAGGCAATCAACATGCTAAAAAGGGTTAAACAAAAAATAAAAACATAGTTAATTAATTTTCATCTGAAATTCAACACCAGCACAATCACATATTGAAATTATGGAAAGCAAAACAAAATAAATTCCATTTAATAATCCGAAGCTCTATTATTGCAGAAATTGAAATTGAAATTGAAATTGAAATTAAAATTAAAATCTCCTGGGAGGGGCAGAGCGACCAAATGTAAACTGCTGCTGGACAGGGACAGGGTCGACCTGGACGATTCCTGGGATATCGGACATTCCGAGGGCGGCGAGCATGTCGAGTGTCTCCTTGTCGACCTCGACATGGTCGGTCTTGATGGCTGATTCATCGGGGACGAAGTCCATGCGGCGCTCACGCTCCTCCTCTTGGAGCTTGAGGGAGATGCCACGCACTGGTCCCTTCTGGATCCTTTTCATCAAGTGGGTAGAGAAACCTGCGATCTTGTTGCGAAGCCTCTTCGAGGGTATGAGAGCAACCTCCTCGAGGATCTTCTTGTTGGTGTGGAAGTCCAGCGTCATACGAGAGTAGTACCTCTCTATCACTTGCCTTGACGACTTCTTCACCGTCTTCGTGCGAACCCTTCCCATTCTTCCAACTCCAACTGCTACTGTGAGACGAGGAAAGGAGAAAAGGAGATACAAGCAAGCAAGCAAACTCTCACCTTGAGGGAAGGGAAGAAGCGGCTAGGGTTTTCTTGTACCTCTCCAAATGGGCTTATATAAATAAATAAATACTTTATTTTTTACAAAACACTATGAATACTTTTTTTTTATTTTTAATTCTTAATTAGTGGGATTTGTTTTTTTAATTTTGATAGATAATTCTTAAAAAAAGGTATAACTATACCAAGTCACACCTTTTCTAGCCATGAATGAGGTAAAGATCATGCCTACATTAAACATGAGTGAACCTCTTATTTAAGCGTGTTCTTGCAGAGGAGTTCGTGCTTTTTTTAGGCATAAGTAAGTGGTCACATTTTGGAGGGTGATTGAGTGCAATGTTATTTGGTTATTTTTAAAAAGAATAGAATTCAAAAAGAATTCAAGTATCGTTCTCTATAAAAATGGAAAATTTAATTTCTTTCGGTTATTTTTTCTTATTTTTTTAAATGTGAATGTAATGGCTTTTTCAAGGAAAATTATATTTTCTAAAATGCAAACTAAAGTAAGAATAGTAAGAACAAGTTTAAATGAGTTTATAATCAAGATTAAAAATCTAGAATTTTGATTTCAATGACTTTCTCTTATAAAATGCATGCGTGCGTTTTAACTGCTGTAGCATCTAACTTGATGGAATCTAACTTTTTGTAGAACTTAACTAAACTTTCTCAAATTCAGTTCTAAAATGATTCAAATTAATCTCTTAATCTTAAATTAGTTCATTGATGACTTATAATCAAATTCTTTCCGAGATTATTCCTAACCTTAAAATCTTGAATTAATGAAATGCATAAACTCAATTTTCCAATATAAGTTCATGCAAGAATCTTTAAGCCCATTTCCATGAACTCAAACCAAATAATTTTCACTAATCAAACATCAAGAACATGCATTGCAATTTGAATCAGTTAATGGGTACTTGTCATTTTCATCAGAATTCTAAATAAAGGATTTAGCAATGCATGTTGAAGATTAAAGCTAAAATGAAATCTGAAATGACAGTAAACATGATATTCATTCACAAAGAAATGAAATAGTAAAAAGTTGAAGGTACAGACCAATATGGTTCTTCACAAATTCAGATTGTAAAATTACGAGAAACTAAAGTATGATGCTACGGATCCAAAAGGCTTGCATGCAGAAATCTCCTCTTGAATCCCTTCAAGAATGAGGTCCTGCACTCATGTATCTCCAAGAAAAACTCAAAGAAAACTAAAGCGCTCCAAGTATGAAAACCAGAATTACAACGAAAAACTAAGTTCTTTTTTTCAACGAAAATCTTCTCCCCTTTTAAAGTATGAGTTCCACTCCTTTTATTACAAAACAGAGACTTGTACTTAAGCCAAAGCTTCAAATTTTTGCTATCCATCAGATCAAAAGAGGCATCCAATGGTCCTCACTTTGCCATCTCATCTCATCTTTCTTCTTTTATCAGCCATGTGTCCTTTTCTGCATTACAATGTGAAAAATATTAGTGAAAAGTCAAAATTCTTTTTTTTTTTACTTCTTTTTACCATCTTAGGCTTACTCCTTTAAGTTTGGCCCACTTTTATGTGCATTCTGACACCATTCAGCTCATAAAACATAAGAAACTTACCACTAAATTATGTAGAAATTAAGACTAACAAGCAATATATTCGTAAATTAGTTTAAAATAATTATGTTTTCGTAATTTTTATTAAAATAATGATATTTTTTTCCCTACAAACTAATGTTTGGATATTTGCTTTTAAAAAATAAATCAAAAAAATAAAAATAAAACCCTGCTATTTTTTTAAACTAAAATTTATAGCTTCTAAAAAAGATGAAAGTTAAAAAAAATTCAAAAATCAAATTTACCAAAACCCCAATTATCTCACATCCCATGTTGTGATTGCCGCTGCCACTAGTGTTGCACCGACACAAGATAAGGAATACGACATGATATTCTGACACGTTAATTCTAAAAAATGTTAGATTTTAACATGTTAACACATATTTTGATATTAAATAATATTTTTAATTTATCTAATGTATATTATATTTAATGTTCAATCATTTAATAAAAATAAAGCCAAACTTATAATACTTATCAATTTTACAAAAAAATATAAAATATCTCAAATATTTATATTAAACTCAATAAAATTGATAATGTAATCTAACGAATCTAATAGTTTTAACTAAAAACTCCAGGACCACTCTGCATATATCAATCGAAGCTTGTTGTGAAAGATAAATATATAAAAAAAGCTTACATAAATGTAATATTATAGGCTTTTCAAAGAGTCCCATTCATGTTCTGCTAGCCAAGGATGACCAAGAGAATAGAAGCTCTATGGATTTTTACACTAGAATACTGAATTATAGTACTTAGAATTTCTGTAATGCTTGGCTCAAAGCACTGCTCTTCTTGTTGTTTATAGCACTATGTGGAAACACTAGAATAGAGAATAGAGTCTCTTCTTGTTGGCTCAAAGCACTGCTCTATGTGGCAGGAAAAACCTAGTGATTTAGTCAAGCTTGCCAATCAAATGAGACTTGGAAAGCGTGTTTGCCCTTCAGAGAGGACAAGGACACCTTCAGAGATTGCTCACGAAGAAAGAGAGCATTCAGGAACGTTCGGTAGAGAAAAAAAATTTATGTGGGAATCGTAATTTCTAAAAATATGATGGGAAAGTAAGTTTTCTAAAAATGTTATCAAAAAATTATTTGATAGATAAAAATATTTCCGAGAATTAGATTATTCTTATGTTTGATTGATTATAAAATATTAATAAGAATATTAACGGAAGTTACAAAATTAACCTTCGTTTTTTTTAATATTCAACCTCCTTTTTTGTCTTCATCGTTCACTTATCAAGTCTCTCTTTCTCTGATTTTCAATATCGTTTTTTTATGTTTCATCGTCCATTTGCCCTCAGCTCTCTTTCCAATCGTAGTCAGCGGTCATCTCTTTGCACGGTGGTTGTGAGTTTCAACTCGCTCTCTCTCTCTCCCGGTCGGTCAACACACAGACGAAACGTAAAGCAAATGTGGACTCACTGTCGTACTGGAAATCAGATTGGAGGTGTAATCTGCCACCATTCGTTGGTAAGCGATGTGAACATTTTCATGGTCAACTAAAACTTGTTATTTGCTTTGAGTTTTTCCATGTTTCTTATTTTGTTTTCGTTTTACCTTTGTTGTGGCCAAGAGTCCATTATCCTTCTGAGTAATCAGTGAATAGTAATTTATGAATACTAATTCAATTAATAATTCCTTTATAATTAGTAATTAATATAATTATTAATGAGTTGTAATTTAATTAGTAATAATTAAATTTAATATATAGTGATTATTAATTAATTATTAAGTCAGAACCCAATGTTGCACGCTATAATTTATGTTTTGTTGTTATATATATTTTTTTAAAAGAGCGGGTAATATTGGTAGAGATCTTTACCTCGATTAGGTCCTCCTCGCACTCTTCTTTTCTTCCTCTTGATTTATTCTCTTAATATGTTCCTATAAGAATAGCTGAGGGAACAAACAAAATAGTGTATATTGCTAAAAAAATTCCCTTCTTGTTCTTTATGCAAAGTCAGAATCCAATGGAAAACACTACCAAGCAGTGGTGGCGTAGCCACATCCAAGCCAGCAGGTGACTTGGCACCTGTTTGTTTTTTTATATTTATTTATTATATAATTAATTAAGGTAAAAATTATAATTTAGCATCTTCTAAGTATAAATGAAGAAGGATATACTTATCACCAAAAAAATTTACAACTTTTACAACAAATCATCTAAATGCAAACAAATAATAAGGAACATGTATAGTATGGTTATTTTTGTGTTTTGTCTTTTTATTTTTATTTTTTATCATGTATATATTTTGTTTCTACTTTATTTTAATCAGTTATATTATTTATTCTTACTCCTATTATTTTAAAAAAGAAAGACTTCTAAACTTAATCACAAAAATGATTAGTTGACCTATTGGGTGTTTATAACATGAGTGAAATTCATGCCCCCTTTATTTTATTAACAATTTTTTTTTTGTGGTGTTAGTTATTGATTTTATTTCTTTTGAAAAAATTGAGTGTTATTTTACGTTTACCTTTTAAAAAAAATATATATTTTAATATAGAGCTACAGTTGCTATTAATAATGGAATTGAATTGTTTATTGATGTTATTTGTATTTTTTTTATTTTGGTAATCGATGTTATTTGTATTTTATTTCACAATAAAAATGTGAATTTTGATTATTAATTAGTAGAAACTGTTAAAGAGAAAAATCAATAAAGATATATGTATATATATGGAGTATGAAAATTTCTTATACATATTCATTAACAACTTCTTCTTTTTTTGTATTTTTAAATTTTTTAAAATATCTAAACACTAATTAAATGATTTATGTGGATTCAATATCATTTAAATGATTTTAGACATTTGTACGATTATTCCATGTTTCCTTTTAATTGTGAAGTTTGTTGTCCCTCTATGTTAATGTTCTTCACAGGTCACGACTAGGGGTATAAATGGGCCAAGTTAAGCCAAACTTTGGCTTTGATAGCCTAAGTCTATGTAAAATATTTGAAACCTATACTGACCTATTAGCCTATTAAATACTTGATTTATGGCCTGCCATATTATAAAAAACTAAAAAAACCGAATAGGACTTGTAAGACCTACCAAGTTGCAAACTAAAGTTTGTAGGCCCAAATCAAATTAAAATATAAATTAAAAATTTTATTCACAAAGACCACATGAAATCAATTTTCATTAACATCACATGAAATAAGCTTTCATTAACATCACATGAAATAATGTTATCAAAGATCACATGAAAATGTGTATAAAAATCATATGAAAATTTCATATATATATATATATATATAATTTGTACTTTCTTTACTAATTTTATTTTATATTATATTCTAAATTTTAAATAAATAACTATTATTTGTTAAAATAACATCGATCTTAATACTTTGAAAGTAAAAAATTTTCCTAATAGATTTGTGTAATTATGAAAGTTTTTCAATAATTTGATATGTCAAATTTTTTGGTCTAGCTAGTATTAAATCCTGGTTCCGCCACTGCTACCAAGCGAAGCCGAGGAGCCCCAAAGACAAGCCGGTGGCGCCCAAAGACGAGCAACCGGCTCCACCGACCCGTCCGAAATTAAAGATACCTGATCTTTGGGCACCTCCAAACCAAAATCTGCCCCAGAAATCTCCGAACCAAAATCGGCCCCAGACAAAGAAGCAGAGCTGCCGTCACTGGTTCAGCCACTGTTGTGTCTCTCCGTTGCCGCAGTGGAAATGGAGGAACGAATGGATGAGCTCTATGAAAGAGTATTGGCTATGGAGAAGAAGAACCCGTAAGTGGGGTTTCCCAATGAGTTTTTTTTTTGTCCTGTTGACTTGGGACTATAATCTTCTTTCATTTTTTTTTTTTTCTTTTTCGATTTCCGTTGACTCTTTGGGAAATAATTTTAGAATTCTTTGTGGTTGAGTTCTTGGTTTTGTAAGTCTTTGTTTACATTAATCTTGCAGTAATTTTGACTTGTATTCTTCCGGTTAGTTAATGCTTGTGGTTCCGGTTTAATTGATTGGGACTTGTAATTCTTTTAATGCCTATAATTGATGTAGTAATGACAATTATTCACATTCTCAATATATGCAATTTGCCAAGTGGTTTCCACTGTGATGATGACCTTGCTCCTTTTCATCTTTATATTTGTGTAATTTGTAACTTAGGTTAAAGATATTTGGACCTAGCTGAAGATGCTTTTTTTTTTAATACAAGAAGATGCTTCTTTAGCTGCTGCTGTTGAGGTATGACCTAGCCTAGCATTTTTTCTTTAAAAAAAAAAAAAAAAATGACCCAGCGGAAGATTTTTCACTTGTACATTTGCCTGAAAAAATTTAGCAGCATTTGCCTTTGAGCTTTTTAGTTGCTACTGCGAGGTTTTTGTAGTTTGGGCCATTGCTCGCTACATTAACCTCAAGTACTTTTAACATTATAGGTCCATAAATTTCAATCACAATTTCAGCCCACATAAGAAATTTTTCATCGATGAAGTTTACGATAACTATATGGTATGTGGTACCGTGTGAAATGTGGTGTACCACATAGTTTGACACTCTGGTAAGTTTCGATAATATAGTATTTGAAATTTCATTATATATGAAAAAATTGATGAATGTTTTACCAAATTGATATAATAAAAATTAAAAATTGATACCGAATAAATTTCACTGGAGTAGATAAAAAAATTTCAATTTAAAAAAAAAAAAGACCTGCCTGCACGCCGGCATCCTTTTAAGTCAAAAGTCATTTATCACAAAATTCCAAAATTCAATCAATGTTTTATTAACACAATATATATGGAAAAAGCTTATTGATATTATATGATTAAAGAATGTTATATGCAGCTAACCTTTTCTTGAATTGAAAGGATTGCCCTGTCTTACCTTGGGTGATAATTTACTCTAGAAATTAAAAAAAAAAATAGTACAGAGATAAATTTATTCGCATTTTATAAAGTAATATTTTGCATTACAAATTTCAAAAAATGATATATAATTAAAAAGTTAGTATGAGTATACATTGTGGGGGTAGCTAATCAGATTCCCCTTTAAAAATATTGAAACACGACTACGTTTAAAACTAACGAGTTATGTAACCAAAATTGTTTGTTCATATTTATTTAGGGTTTTATTAATCTCATGTTAAAGGAGATAAATTATCTCATGTCATAGAGATAAACTTGTGGGCTCCACCACCTGAAAAATAAAAAAATAAAAAGGTGGCACAGTTATCGAATGGTGTGTAGGAGAGAAATTTACCACATGTAGCATAATACTAGTTTTTCCCATTTATTTAACTGTTAAATCTACTCACGCAATGGCTGTTAAATTAGAAAAAAAAGCATGCATACTGATCTGGATAAAATATAGGCCCATTAGAGGATTACATGATCCAATCCAAGATCGAATTTGAAAAAAATCCAAACTATCTGGATGATTATGAAACAAATTTTAGGATTTTCAACAAATGGAAAACTGATCTGATCCAAGATCGGATTTGAAAAAAATCCAAACTGAATGGATGATTACATGATCAAACCGATCTAATCCAGACCGCGAATACCCCTAAAGTTAATCCCTCATTTGTTCCACCACACTCCAAGGGAGGATGATTCTTTGATATGGTATGTTAAAAATGAACTGTTATGTGATGCATGTATATGTATGAATATTTGTGAGTCACACAAGATGGCTTTCCTTGTATGGGGCACGCCTTTCTTGTACGTTGCATGAGACGGCTTTCCTCATGGCTCGTACAGCATAAGACAACTTTCATTGTGCAGGGTATGTTTATTGTGTGTAGTATAAGACGACTTTACTTATGCTTGGTATGTTGCAAGGAGGCTTTTCCTTGCTAATGCGTACTTGTTATGTTCTCTGGCCAATATGATTCATTATTGCACACTTGCATGATAACATATTTTGATGCATATATTATTTTATATTGTGATTATACCTAAAGTGAACTTAGGGGGTGGAGAAGCCCTCCAATGACCCCTAGTTTACTGAGATGATTATTTCACCCCGCGTTATGAGGATTACATTTCAAGTGCAAATACTGATGGTATCAGAGCATCATGTGGCAGGAGGCCAGGATGGAGTCTATTTGTATGGCATAAGACTATAGATGCTTGTTGATGTATATATATATATATATATATATATATATATATATATATATATATTGAACATGATGACATGTATTTTGAGCTAGAGCATAGAGAGTGTCTATGCATATGTGGCATAAACTCTTGTACATTTGTTAGAAGAACATATATAGGGTTTATATGTTGTAAATATTTGAATGTCATGGTGCATTGTTGTAATCATGTAAATAATTAGGTTGGACTAGTTTGTAGTTTAATTGAGTATGGAAATTTTATAACTGTAAATTAGGCACCTTTTTCATCGATGAAGTTTACGATCACTATATGCTATGTGGCACCGTTTGAAATGTGGTGTACGACACACTTTGACACTCTCATAAGTTCCGATAATATAATATTTGAAATTTCATTACATATGAAAAAATTGATGAATGTTTTACCAAATTGATATAATAAAAATTAAAAATTGATACTGAATAAATCTCACTGAAGTATATAAGAAATTTTCAATTAAAAAAAAAGGACCTACCTGCATGCCTGCATTCAAAAGTCATTTATCACAAAATTCCAAAATTCAATCAATGTTTTATTAACACAATATATATGGAAACAGCTTATTGATATTATATGATTAAAGAATGTTATATGCACTCTTGCGTAAAATTGGCAAGTGCACCGATCGTACCAAGTAATAAAATGATGAGTAGAGATCGTCTTCACGAGGATTGAGGCACCGAAATTATTTTAACTATTCTTTTCTTGTTGGATGAATAAAAGTGTTTTTGAGAATGTTTGTGATTGTAAAAATTGAGAACTATTCAAATGATCAAACCAAATGGATGATTATATGATCAAACCGAAGGGATTGGATCGGATGATTTTTGTTTATAAAATCGATCCAATCCAGACCGCGAACATCCCTAATAACAAGGGACTCCACCACTACTTGTGGGCCCCACATTTTGTGTTTCTATGACAAAATGTATCCACTTAGTTATAAATCCATATAATAAATACTAAAAGTTTAAATTAAGCTGCTTGTTAAATTTAAATTAAAAATGAATTGAATTGTGGAGCTTTGAATATCAAAAGTTAAACTCAAAATCGAAAAAAAAAAAAAAGAAGAAGCGAAAAAGGGGAATTAGGGTTTCGAAATGAAATACTAACGAAATGAAAAAGTTAAATCGGAGTAATTGAATTGTCATTACTTATTACAATGGCCGCTTCGCGTGGTCTATTCGCTTAGCGTTTGGTTTGGGAGGGAAACGTCTAAAACCCCAAAAATTCAGAATCTGAATCTATCACACCTCATCCTTCAATCCCACATTCCCACCCACCACCAGGTACTCTCTCTCTCTCTCTCTCTGTGTGTGTGTGTGTGTGTGTGTGTGTAGTGTATTCTGTTGGAAGATCAGAAAAGCATGCACCCTGAGGAAGGATTCATAATCATTCGGTTGCTGAGAAACTCCTTACAGAACGGAAACTTTTTTCTCTTTTTTAATTTGTTTAGGTTGTCGATTTTAGTTTTAATGCGATGTCGAATTGTGGATGCTTCTAAATGACTACATAAAAAGCTCGACCTAGCTTACAAGCACGATCTTCGTCTTCGAGTTTTAGTTGGGACATGTTCAATAGAATTCTTTGTAAATTTCCAGTTCTTCTCTAATTTACTACTGTTTCCGGGACAACTTATATTGAGTAACTTATCTAGAGGTCTTAAAGTTGCGGATTGCCTATTTATATACGAATTTAATCGTTTTTTTTATTTTTTATTTTTAAATTTGTTTGTTGATGAATTACTTGTATTATGTGCTGATTGCCTAGTTATTTGTTTATTTTGGTGCGTATTTTTTTTATTTTATTTAAATCTCTTTCTCCTAGGTTTAGGTTGCCGGAGAAAATGAAACAGAATTAAATTAGTAGTTGAATTTCCTAGGTTGTTCTATAATGTTCCAATATTCTGCCGCATGAACTATTTTGTAATTGTAGGGCGGTTTAGCTCCATATTAAATCGACTCCTTGCTCAATACTGACTACTGAGGATTGGACTCTTAGCTTCTTTCAGCAAATTTGGTTTTGATGCATATGTTTCGTTGACTTTGTTTGTTGATATTTTTTCTATTCCCTGAAATAGAGAAAACAATATGAGCACCACAGTGCAAAGAACTCCAAGATCTGGTAGGCAGTCATTATTTTTCCAGGATATAGCTTCACCTGTTTCTGCCCGGAGAGGAAAGTTTTCTAGTCCAGGCCAGGCAGCTGCAGTATCTAATCTATGGCGCGAGAACTTCGGTGGTTCAGACCTTCCTCCACCTCCTGTTTACACCTTGGAAGACAGATCAGACTTTTCTCCTGAATCAGGCATACCTGATTACCAAATATCCCCTGAGACTAAGTCAGACACTAGAACTCCAATCCAAACTTCAAATAGGGAATTTTCAACTCCGCTGAAAAGCAGATCTGATGCCAGCACATCTTATGCTTTAAGAGGGGTACAGCAAAACCAGCAGGGCTCACCAGGTTTGAGTTGGTGGTCACCTGCAACTGTTAAGAGTGGGGGTGAACAAGATGAGAAGGGAAGGGGTTCGCCAGTTGAGGGTGTGGTTCAGCCTGGGGCTTTGATGACTCTTCCTCCACCACTGGAAGTGGCAAGGCCTGAGATTCAAAGAAATTCCTTGCCAGCAGGGAATCTCAATGAGGAAGAATGGGTAACTGTTTATGGGTAATTTCTTAACTCTGCTTAAGCATTTACTTTTCGTCTATTGCCGAGGAATGAACTTAATGTATTCTACTATAAATCTACTTATAAGCATTTGTCCTTCAAATTCAGCACATTTAACTGCAGTCAAATAGATAAAGAGGTGAGAATAAAATACCCCATAGAGTTTTACTTCCTTACTCCTAAATAATAAAAAGAAGTTGCTTCAAACACTTCAAGTAAAAGTAATGTTCCCTAAAGCACACAAAAAGTCTTATTCCAAATGGAAAAGACTGC
Source organism: Gastrolobium bilobum (assembly GCF_033153095.1). Lineage (NCBI taxonomy): Eukaryota > Viridiplantae > Streptophyta > Magnoliopsida > Fabales > Fabaceae > Gastrolobium > Gastrolobium bilobum. The sequence continues at coordinate 44,782 of NW_026896998.1, read as the reverse complement.
TTGGCAATGTAAGAAGTAAGAAAAAATGTGCAGTTATTTTTGAGTAAGAATGACACATCATGCACAATCCCACATATTGGTAGGGAATAAAGTGTCTACTATGCGAATCTGTAACATTTCATTAGTATTAATTTTTATTATTGACCACTGTCCCAACAAAGGACTTGATTTTAGGAGAGGCTTGGGGCATACTATTGTCATAGTTCTGAGGATTGTTAGTGATAAAATGAAAAATCCAGTGATAGTCAAGAGGGAGAGTTACTGGCAAAATTTGGAGGTATAATCAGTCTGAAATAGGGTAAAAACTCTTGCATCTTGGAATTTTTTTTTTCTGGATATCTTTTGGAGAGAGCTATTGATAATTCTCTTGATGCCTGCAAATTGATTGCTATATGTGTATGTTATAGGCATATAGGAGTGAAGGCCATAAGGCACCAGAACAAGATGTGGATAGTATGGTGGCTAAAGGGATAGTTCTCTATGGGAGTTCCCACGTGGGAGGAAGGAGTGAGGAAAGTGTGAATTTGTTAGAGAAAATGACTAACTTAATTAGAATTTTACTGATTATTGAGTTTCCATGAGTTATTTTTGAAGATATGTGAATTTAGTTTTTTTAGTTATGCCATCTTTCATGTTTGGATATTGTTGTCATCTTGAATGGTTTGAATAAATTATTATTTTAAGCTCTATGACACGTCTTGCTACAAAATACAAATGCACCATTAACAACTACAGAGTTATTTATTAATAGAAGCATTTTTCTTGCCTGTCTAACAATCAATGTTCAGTTAAGGGGAGTATGATGTGTATTTTAGGAGTTTCTGAGGTGCAGCTTTTCTGTTTCAATGTCTACTTTATGCTTGAGATGCGAAATCAATAAACTAAAAAGATAGACTTTCTATTTTATGTATTGAAAAGAAGTTTTTGTATATTTCATATTGAATAAATTACATGAGTGAGTATTTATACAAGAAAGAATCGCTAAGAATGACTAAGCGATGACTAATCAATCCTATCACAATCCTAATCACAATTAATTCTAATCAATCACAATTAATTCTAATCAATCATAATCAATCCTAATCAATCATAATCAATCCTAATCAATCCTAATTAATAGGAAATAAAAACGGAAACATGTTTGAATTCTAATTTTCCACACTCCCCCTCAAGTTGGGAGGTAAATATTGATCATTCCCAACTTGCCAATCAAGTCTTCGAATGCTGGACGGTGTAGGCCCTTGGTAAGGACATCTGCCGTTTGCTCTTTGGTTGGAACATATATCAAACGCACACTTCCATCATCTAATTTTTCTTTGATGAAGTGACGATCAACTTCCACGTGCTTTGTTCGATCATGATGTACAGGATTTTGAGCAATGCTAACAGCTGCCTTGTTGTCACAATATAGTTTTATTGGTAGGGAATATGAAATCTTCAACTCTTGAAGAAGTCTTCTCAACCAGATTCCTTCACAAACTCCATGAGCTAAAGCTCGAAATTCTGCTTCAGCACTACTTCTTGCAACCACTGTTTGCTTTTTGCTTCTCCAAGTAACAAGATTTCCCCACACATAGGTGCAATAGCCTGAGGTAGATCTCCTGTCTACTGATGAGCCTGCCCAATCTGCATCAGTGTAGATTTCAATTGTCCTTTTATACCCCTTTTTAAAGAATAATCCTCTTCCTGGAGTATTCTTGAGGTATCTAAGCACCCTATAGACTGCACTAAGATGCTTCTCCTTGGGTGAGTGCATGAATTGACTAATCATACTCACCGCAAAGGCAATGTCAGGACGCGTATGAGATAAGTAGATTAGTTTACCAACCAATCGCTGATATTGTTCTTTATCCACCTCATTCCCATCTTCAATACCTAACTTGGTATTAGGTTCCACAGGTGTCTCAGCAGGTTTACACCCTAACATTCCTGTTTCCAACAAAAGATCTAGAACATATTTCTTTTGTGTTAGAGTGATGCCTGTTTTGCTCCTAGCAACTTCCATACCAAGGAAATATTTGAGAGTGCCAAGGTCTTTGAGTTCAAATTGAGCTGCTAGAAATTTCTTCAAGGTGTTCAATTCCTCAATATCATCACCTGTAAGAATTATATCATCTACATATACAATAAGAATAGCAATTTTACCATCCTTAGAGTGTTTGTGGAAGAGAGTATGATCAGTCTGTGCTTGAATGAAGCCTCTTCTTTTGACTGCTTGTGTGAATTTGTCGAACCATTCTCTGGGAGACTGTTTCAATCCATATAGAGACTTTTTTAGTTTACACACTGATCCATTTCCCTTTTCAAAACCAGGTGGAGGATCCATATAGACTTCTTCATGTAAGTCACCATTTAGGAATGCATTCTTCACATCTAACTGTTGCAGAGGCCAATCTAGATTGGCAGCAAGAGATAAGAGAACTCGGATGGTATTGACTTTAGCAACCGGAGCAAAAGTCTCATGATAATCTATCCCGTGAGTCTGAGTGAAACCCTTTGCAACCAATCTTGCCTTGTATCTGTTGATGCTATTATCTGCATTGAATTTTATTGTAAACACCCATTTGCATCCTACTGCCTTTTTTTCTTTGGGTAGGGTCACTATCTCCCAAGTTCCATTTCTTTCTAAAGCATTCATTTCTTCAAAGACAGCATCCCTCCATTTTTGATCATTGAGAGCCTCATGTATATTTCTCGGTATCTTTGTACTATCCAACATAGTATTGAAAGCACGAAACCCTGGGGACAACTTTCCATATGAAATATGATTAGAAATAGGATGAGTAGTACAAGATCGAGTACCTTTTCTGAGAGCAATGGGCAAGTGTAGATCATTTTCACCATGACACTCAAGTATTGGGGTGCTGGAACTAGAACATGGTTCAGAATCCTGGCAGTGTAGAGGCTCTGGGTTATTCACACTTTGAGGAGGCTTTCGCCTGCTATAAGCTTGTCCCCATTTTGAGGAGGCTTCTGATGGTGAGGATTCTGTAGCTCCCCCTGTTTCCAAAAGTAGAGGTAATACTGTGGCATTAATAGGTTCCCATGACTGATCTTCATCTACTCCTATAGACTCCCCCTGAAGAGAAGTCGAGGGGAAGAAAGGGTCATTCTCAGAAAAAGTGACATCCATAGAGACAAAGACCTTACGAAGAGAGGGTGAATAACACTTATAGCCACGTTGAGTAGGAGAATAACCAATAAAGACACACTGGAGAGACTTAGGATCAAGCTTAGACCGTTGATGGGAGGGAATATGGACAAATACAACACAACCAAATAACTTGAGAGGTAAGGAGGAGACACCTCGGAAGGAAGGGAAGATACGAACAAGACTAGAAAGAGGAGACTGAAATTTCAGAATGCGAGATGGCATTCGATTTATCAGATACGAGGCAGTGAGAACTGCCTCTCCCCAAAGATATTTAGGAACACTCGTGGTAAACATAAGAGCACGAGCAACTTCAAGGAGATGTCGGTTTTTTCTTTCCGCAACTCCGTTTTGTTGGGGTGTGTCAGGACACGAGCTTTGGTGAAGGATGCCATGTTGGGAAAGGTATTCTCCAAGAATAGAGTTAAAATACTCTTTGCCATTATCTGTACGAAGAATTTGTATAGCAACTTGGAATTGGGTTTGAACCATGGCATGAAATTTTTTAAACACGGATGCAGCATCGGACTTATCCTTTAGAAGATACACCCAACAAACTCGAGAATGGTCATCAATGAAGGTAATGAACCATCGAGTACCTGAAATATTTTTAACACGGGCTGGACCCCATATGTCGCTATGAATTAAGGAAAATGGGGAAGAGTCATGGTGAACTTTAGAAGGATAATGAGCACGAGTATGCTTGGCAAGTTGACAAATATCACAAGAAAACAAACTTGGACTTTTATTAATAAATAAGTTTGGCAACAACTTCTGAAGATAAATAAAATTTGGATGGCCTAGCCTACGATGCCACAGCATAACATCATTACATGAATCAAAAGGAAACATAGAGTTTTTTTCTACGAAAACAGCTTCATGAGTCACATCCTCCTCAAAGTAGTAAAGTCCACCATCCTCTCTAGCACTGCCAATCATCCTCTCCGAGTCCTGTTCCTGAAAAACACAACCATGTGGAAAGAATTTAGCAAAGCAATGCAACTCAGAGGTGAGCTTGCTAATGGAAATGAGATTACAAGTCAGAGAAGGAACATAAAGAACTGATGTCAAAGTAATCAGCTCAGAAAGTTTAATGGTTCCGTGTCCTGCAATCTGGGAAAAACTGCCATCGGCGATCTTGACCCGAGAAGGTTCAGAATATGGAGTGTATGAACAAAACAAGCCAAGATTACCTGTCATATGATCAGAGGCTCCAGAATCAAGGATCCAATGATTTTGACTATCAACATGGAAAGCTGTACCTTGCTGGACCACATGACTAGTGGCCTTAGGAGGTTGAGTCAAAAGTCTCTGAAGTTGTTCAAACTGAGTCTTGCTAAGAAAGACACCATCAGAGTCAGAGGATGCATGAGGCTCATCAACCTTGTCATCAGTAGAGACCTGATATGCACGACCTTTATTTTGTCCTTTGGGCTTCCAATTTGCAGGTTTCCCGTGGATTTCCCAACATTTCTCACGGGTATGACCAATTTTATTGCAGTGGGTGCACAATGGACGACCATCCCGTTTTGATTCTCCGGAGGAACGGTCAATGGTACGGTTGGCAGCTAATGCAGACATATCATCAGACTTATCAAGCGACTCCTTTTCTCCCAGCATAACTCTCCGTCTACTGGCTTCTCGACGAACTTCAGCAAAGGCGTCAGCAAGTGAAGGTAACGGTCGCTGCCCCAATATTCGACCACGAACCTCATCAAGATCTCGGTTGAGTCCGGCAAGGAAATCATACAGTCTTTCCTTCTCCAAGTGTTTTTTAAATTGGGTATTAGCTTCCAATCCCTTAAGATCAGATGCATAATAAAGATCCAATTCCTGCCATAAATTCGTTAGTGCAGTAAAATATTCAGTAACAGTCATACCCCTTTGACGAAAGTCTCTCAACTTATTTCTCAGTTCAAAAACTTGAGAGGTATTCTCCAGATCAGAGTAATTTTGTTGAACAGCATCCCAAATTTCCTTGGCAGTATCAAAGAACAGATAGGTTTGGCCAATCTGTGGTTCCATGGAATTAGTCAGCCAAGCCATGACCAAGGAATTATTAATCTCCCAACCATCTTACCCTTTGCCCGGATGACCAACTTAACCGATTGAAACCATTGCAGAAAATTCTTACCGTTCAACCGGTGATTGGTGATCTGCAAACCTAAGTTGTCTCCAGAGGACTGAGAATTTGGGGCAGATGAGGAGGCGGAAGAGTGTTTTGAGGAAGCCATGAATAAAAAGAGAAGGGTTGACCGTTGATGAAAAATCAAGTTTTGTAAACTTTTGATCCGACCTCTGGAACAGGAAGGGGAGAAGCCGGGGAGAAGGTCTGTGCAAGTCGCGACGGAAAAAGACGTCTGGAAGGCGGCGCGTGGAGCTCACGCGCCAGAGACTAGACGCGCGTGTGACGGCGCGTGGCGGCGCGTGCAGCGGCTGACGGCGATGGGTCCAGCGGCGGTCGACTCGTCGGATCCTTCTGAGTCGAATGGTCACCTCACTTTCTTGATCGGAGGTCAGTAAACTAGGTTTCTGTGTTGGACAGATTCAAGGAGGTGTTTAGGAGGTGTTTGACGGTGATGGAAGTGTTTGGATGGTTATTTCAGATTTGAATTAGGGTAGGAACGAACCCGCTCTGATACCATATTGAAAAGAAGTTTTTGTATATTTCATATTGAATAAATTACATGAGTGAGTATTTATACAAGAAAGAATCGCTAAGAATGACTAAGCGATGACTAATCAATCCTATCACAATCCTAATCACAATTAATTCTAATCAATCACAATTAATTCTAATCAATCATAATCAATCCTAATCAATCCTAATTAATAGGAAATAAAAACGGAAACATGTTTGAATTCTAATTTTCCACATTATGTATACCAATATACATGCTTCTAACAATGCTCTTTCTATGCATGTGCAGATTTTCTCCAGGTGACACTAATTTGGTTTTAAGAGAGTTTGAAAAATGTGGTGAAATTTTGAAGCATGTTCCTGGTCCTAGAGATGCTAACTGGATGCACATTTTGTATCAGGTTTGCAATCTTTCCCTTGCTTGAACATCATGAAAGTTGTCTTTATAAAGCAATAGTTGTATGCTTATCCAAGAATATCCATACATACTGCCTAAACATTGTTATCATTGTCCTTTTATCAGTATGCCAGAAAATGTTTCCGATGTTTTTTTTTTTTTTTTTTTAAACCTTGCTACTCTCAAAAAGTGATTTTTTAGTTCCTGTTTGTCAACCAACTTGGTTCAGCCTGTACATCACTTAATTTTTTTGCTGATGTAGAATCGATCTGATGCACAAAAAGCTCTTCACAAGAATGGAATGCAAATTAATGGGGTCCTAATTGTTGGCGTGAAACCCTTGGATCCCATGCAACGCCAAGCTTTGGATGAAAGGCTTAACAATACGGGATTCATGCCCCTACCTCTGACCTCTGCTAGAATCTCAGAAGCGAGCACATCGAAAGCTCCTTCTCGACCTTATTATCTGCAGAATGGCAACTCAATTGCAAGGCAGACTGGAGGTACCATTGCTTCCCCAACAAAATCATTGGTGTCCAAGATCATGGATTTGATGTTTGGAGTCTAGCTGAGCTATTCCAGTGAATCAAACTATATCTTTATGTTTTATTGTAAGCAACGAATTTACTGTTTCAGCTACCCATATACTCTGAAGAGTTGCAGCATGTCTTGTTCATTTTGAGTTGGAATGTTTACTCTTTGGATCACAGTTGACAGAATTAATAGCATCTTAACATGTCAATCTTATGGATGACTATTGATCATATGTTTTGAGAAATGAAAGCATAATATATAATATTGGTTGATAAATTTTTATGTAAATTTGACTATTGCCCAGGCACTTGAGATTTTGTACAGAACACGATCATGTCGTTTGATTCCTCTAGTTGATTTCACCTAATGGGAAAATGTTTTGGTTTTTATTGTTGTTACGGTACTTGAGATTTTGATGCTCCTCTCATGGTAAAAAATCTTTTCTGACACTTAAAATTACAGAGGCTGAGCTGTAATTTGAGTATGGAAATCATTAACTGGTTACTTAGTATACGAATGGCAGAACTAAGATGATGACAGAAACATTATATGATCTTTGGTTACATGGATGTTGCAAAATTTTTTGACTGGTTACTTCTGTCAACGGAATTTGGAAAGTGTTGTTCAATTACCATTAAATGTTGTTTTTCCATGACTCGACCTTGTGACATGTATAATGGATCCTAAAGCCTAAAATTTGTTTCTGATTAGAGATGATGTCTGCAACTTTATGAATGGTACACTAGAGGGTCAACGGTTCTCCAGTTAACTCCAGCCATCGTGGGAAGCTTTAGTTCTATTCGCCTTGATCATAGAGCAGTGAGCAGTGTCTACATTCGGAGAAAAATGCAAAACACCCGAAATACGAATAGAAAAACTTTTAAAGCATCAATTCGAAAGCGTTGGATTAGTTGGCCCCGAGAAAAAGAATAGAAAAGAAGCCACTTGACTATGTCATTAAATCTTGTACTGCGTTTGGTTGGTCAAGATTTTCTTATGGTGAAGACGGTCTGCATTAGGTTGGGGAAGTTTTCGTATTTTATTTTCCTCCTCCTTTGCTTCTACGTATCACTTGCTTTTTTTTTTTGAGTAGCCGTGAATGGATAAAATTTGGTATTTAAATAATAATGATAATTTTTACATGATTATTAGTTTATGAAATCCCAAAACAATGTTATTTTAGGGTTTAATTAAAAAAAATAAACGAATTTTGAAAATTTTAATTTCTTTTGTATAATAAAATTTTCTAAGATACTCAAACATATTTTTTTCTCAAATTTTAAAATGATATCATTTTAAAATTTTAGGAAATAACTTTATATCCTCGGAAAATGTTAATTCCTTCGTTTATACATGTTAATATATCGAGATATTCAAACAATGAATTGGTAATTGTTTGTGCGTTCTTTTCATTTTGATTTTACATGCAAAACCACCCAATTTGGACAAACGAGCAATGAGCAATTTGTATGAATATCTAGAGAAAAGTTATATGAAATAAAAAAGTTACATGGTAAAAGTTACAATCGACAAAAATTTTACATACATATTTTGTTCTTTCTTTCCATATATACATATACTCTCAGCATGAAATCAACATCAAAATCATTATTCCATGCATTATTTCTCACTTATTTTTCAACTAATGACAATATCACACTCTAGAGATGAATATCTTGGTCTGCGAGTTGAGGATGATAAGGGGTAGTTGAACTGGATTAGGGTTGGCAAAACGGGCCAACCTGGCTCGACCCGACCCAACCCGCATTCAGCACGAAAAAAACGGGTCGGGTCGGGTTGGCTCGAAAAAAAAAAGAGCCAAAAAACTCAACCCGCTCGACCCGAGCCGGGTTAGGATTGGCTCGTTAAAACGCTCACGGGTTACTCAAAACATAATATATAAAAAAGAAAAAAAAAGTCAGCCACAAGAAGAACCAAAACTTTACAAGGTTCTCTCGTTTTTTCACTGTGTTTTGATGCGATCGAGGCTCTCGGACACGGTTTTCATTCTAGGTCGCAATTCCGAATCAAGTTCAGTGCAATTAAGAGCAACATGAAAAGCAGCAATAACTTGTTTTTTAGCATAAACCTCAGGCAGAAGTGCAGGGTCTATAATCTCAGACAAGGGTTGTTCCTCCTTGAATGCTTTCCTCACAAAACTTAACACCTTATCATCATCATTTTATGTTCCAAAATCAGGCACCCTACCCGTCAAAAGTTCTAAAAGCACAACACCAAAAGAATAAACATCACATTTCTGAGTTAACTTGCCACCACCCATGCGCACCTCAGGTGCTAAGTAGCAGTTAGAGAAAGCTTCAACCTTTAAACCCTTTGCAGAGGTTACATTAGATTGGTTCGACCTGTGCCGTTTTGGTGCCAATGTGGTAGACCTTGAGGTACCCAAACAAAGATGAGTTAGTCCAAAACCTGACACATAAGGACTGAAATTATCATCAAGGAAGATCTTTGTTGATTTTAGGTTGCCATGGATATATTTGCGACCACTGAACTCGTGTATGTACATCTACACTGTTTTTTTTATTGTATTTTATTAAAAAAAAAAAGTAACCTGCGAGCTGGCTCGTTTGAGCCCGAGTTGGCTCGGGTCGGGCTAAATCGAGCTGACAACTCATTTTTGCCAACCCAACCCGGCTCGTTTTGTGCGGGTTACTCATTTTTGCCACCCCTAAACTGGATGGTGTGAGGTGGCATCGTTGTGTGAGTTGCACATTGATTTGAGCACAATATATGGGAAGAAGAGACACAAAATAGGTACAACATGACAACAACACTAAGAACCTAGTTGGGATATTTATTTATTTTTTAAACTAAAAGTTACTTTCAAGTTAAAGTTTTTTTTTTGAAAAAAAGTAAAAACTAATTGATAATTGTGTAAAATTGTTCTTCAAATTTTATAGAGAGATAAAATAATTTGTTATTAAGGCAAATTATAACCGTACATGATAAAATTCATAAATAAAAGTTTAGATTGATGGTATAAATAAAAAATAAATGTAAAAATTCAAAAAAAGATTACGTATATTTTTAAAAAAGTTTCTCTTACGAGTTTTTAGTTCTTAACTTTTTTCTTCATCATAAAAAAAAACTCTTTTAAGTGGCAGAGTCAGGCTCCAATTGGAGCCTGGACAAAAAAATTATATGTGTATTTATTTTTCTTAATTTTAGTTAGTTTATATCATAATATATTTAAATTATATTAAATATAAAACACCTAAGCATATAGCATCAAAAAAGTTATAATTTTATTAAAAAAAATTCAATTGTTTTTATATAAGTGAAAATGGAAGACATAACTTAATACAACTTACCCAAATCTCTCACCAAATATATTTTAATCTTTTGATAGAGTCAAATTACAAATTTTACCTCGGGCTAAATTACAATTTTAGACTACGTCAAATTATAATTAATTATATAATTATACATGATAAGTATAATTTGTTAAAATTTAGCCCGGGCCGAGGCCACCCCCAGATAGCATGTGGCTCCGCCACGGGCTCCTTTTATAATAAGAACTTTTGTAAAATTATATTTGGATAAGCTTATGTTTATAAGGAGAAGAGAAATTAAAAATAAAAACTTCCAAATAGGCAGTGAACCGCGCTTTCTTTTGTGCGCATAACTTGTTGTGCATATTTTGAGGCAAAAAAAATTTAAATATTGCTTTTTTAATAAAAAATTATGAAAACGTAGTCATTTTGAAATTATTTATGCAAGTATAGCACCCAAAGACGCCTACATGAGGCGTGAGCTGGAAGAGAGAGACATGTCCATGTGGGGCATGGTCGAGGAGAGAAACACGTACGCATGGGGCGTGTTTCACTATATATTGACATGTGGCACAAAAAGTCCAATAGTTTATCCGAAAAACTTTGGAAGTCCATAACTTTTGACTCATGTGTCCGAATTAGGTAATTTTTTGATTCCACACAGTTTTTCGAGATCTACGCAATGACACATCCTTTGACATATTTTGTCTCTCACAAAAAAAATTTGAATTTACAACAATGATACTATAAAAACGTTTAAACCCATATTAATAAAGAAAAAACCACTGTCATGATTATAAACATTCCGAGAAAAGATTCTTATGATTATGGTACCATTGTTGCAAATTGAAATTATATTTATAGGAGACAAAACTTCAAATTCCACATAACTTTTCGAAACGAATGTGTTGGCAAGTCTGTCAAAAATATTTTCCAAAAAATGCTTCTTTCTGCTCCATTTTGCATATTTTTTAAATTTTATAGTATATTACACACACACATGTTAATTAATTAATCTATTTCTAATGCTTCTAAATGCATCTCCATTTTTCTCCGCAATATGTATCCATCAATTAGGAGAAAACTACCCGAACGAAGGAGTATCACTTATAGTTAAATAATTAATCTTTTTTGAATTTTTTTTTTGCATTGGACTGACAATGCTAGATATCTAGAATATAATTAGTCACTTAAGTAGAACCCTCAATTTTACAATAAGCAATATTTTAGCTATTGGCCGCATCAAAAACTATCTTATTAATTCCTCAAATAAAATGTCATAAAGATCTGTTGCTATTTTGATTTATGGTATGTAGTTGATGATATTCCTTTCGCGGGTAACGGTAAATGACGCCATGTGCATATATCCAAAAGCACATAAAAGATAAGAATAAAAAGAACACGACCATTTTTTCCCCTTTCTTTTTTCCCTTTTTTATCTAATTTTTTTTTCTCTAACGTGATAGAGAAAAATAAAAATTATGAAGAGAAAAAATAAAAGCAGCTAAGAATTTCAATTTGCAACAATGATACCATAATCACAAGGATCTTTACTATGAATGTTTCTAATCACGACATGGTTTTCTCTTTATTAATATGAGTTTAAACGTTCTTATAGTATCATTGTTCTAAATTTAATTCTTTTTCTTGAGAGACAAGATATGTCAAATGAAGTGTCATTGCGTAGATTTTAAAAAATTATGTGAAATAAATAATTTTTTTTTACTTAATTCGAACACTCGAGCCAAAAGTTATGAACTTTCAAAGTTTTACGGATAAACTGTTGACTTTTTATGCCACATGTCAATATCCGGTGAAACACGCTCCATGTGGATGTGTCTCTTTCCTCAGTAACGTCCCACATGGACATGTCTCTCTTCTCCAGCTCACGCCCATGTGGACGTGTTTGGGTGCTAAATACTTGAGTAAATAGTTCTGAAACGACTACATTTTCGTAATTTATTATTAAAAAAAGTAATATTTAAATTAATTTGCCCATATTTTTGATACATTTCTTGTTGCAATATTTTTGTAAATAGTTGCCTAATCTCTCTATTTTTGTATTTTTTTATTTAAATTACATTTTTTTAATTTTTCTTCGCATTCAATCAGTCCAAAACTAAGCATATATAAGCAAAAAAAACACATAGTTGGTGTTTGGCATAAGGGTATCACAAGGATTACTGATAAACCTTTTTTTGGTAAACATCGATTCCCATGTTTGGTAGAAGTATCAAAAATCAATTCCTGGGTATCCAAGCTTTACCGGTAAAGCATTTTACAAAGAAAAATTACTGTTTGGATTACCAAAAATTAGGTGATTTTCATGATTACTGAGGGAAGGAAAAACATATAACATATTTTTGAGACAATAATACCCCCAACACACATCAAATTAGTAAGTCTGGTGTCATTGAAAAGTTAAGGTTAGTTTTGTAAAATCAACATATATTATCAGTAATATATATATATTTTTTTGATAACATTATCAGTAATATTTTACTCACAACCAAACATATACTCAGTAAAATTATTAAATATTCCCGGTAATATTTACGTTTACCAAACAACTTTTTTATATCATTCCCGATAAATTGGATTTCTTTGTATATTACTGGATATTATGATTCCCGGACACAAAAAAAATTTATCTCGTAGCAAACACATCCTAGTAGCTAGCATTCATGGTAAATATGCTGGTTCGAATGCTGGTAGAGTAAAAAAAAAAAAAAAAAAAAAACACATAGGAAAACAAAAGGCACTTATCTAAACAGAACTAAGCATTCCTTTGTTGTTGTGTTCATGGTCATTTAAAAAAAAAAGTAAAAAAAGTTGTCTTCAGCGCCCTCTAATCTTCTTCATCAATGGCTGCACTAACCAACACATATCTGAGAAAACAACTGTAACGTGTCTTTTCTCACAACAGTGAACACTCCATGACTCCCCATTGCCTTCTTCGTTATCCTCCTTCCTCATTCTCATTCTCATTCTCATCGCTAAACCCCAAATTCACAAGGCTTCCCAAAACCTCTTATTCCCGTTCCATTTCGTCGCGAATTCAAACCCCAGAACCCGACAATGATGACAAGGAAAAAAACAGGGACAACTACCTCAATTTCCTCAAACTGTCGGTAACCCTCACCGTTATCTCCGCTTCTCTCCCACAACCCACCGCTCTGGCAGCCGCCGTCACCGACAAGGGGAAGAAACGTGCACCCAGAAAATCATCCACGAAAAAGAGCGAAGCCTTATCGCCGGAGGAGCTGAAATCATGGAATCAGGGGCTTCCCGTGGTATCTGATCGCCTTCCCTACAGTGAAATCGTGGAACTGAAGAGAGCTGGGAAGCTTAAGCACATAATTAAGCCTAGTTCTGTGCATTTGAGGCAAAGGGCTGAGGCAGTTTTCGTGGTTTTGGATGATTCTAGAGTGTTGAGGACAGTGTTGCCATCATCTGAGAGTGATAGCAAGTTTTGGGGTTCATGGGATGAGTTGAAGGTTGATTCTTTGTGTGTGAATACCTACACACCGCCCCTTAAGAAGCCTGAGTTGCCTGTTCCTATGTTGTCGAGGATTTTGATGCCCCCTATGATGGTGAAATTTTGGAGTTCGTTTGCAGATAGGAAACCAAAGAAGGAATCAAAGAAGGCTGCGGAGTTTAGGGAATATAGGATGGAGTTGCAGAGACAGAAGAAAGAGGAAATGAAGAGGTTGAGGGAAGAGAGGGAAATGATGAGGAGGAGTATGAAGATTCAGCAGAAAGAGGAGGAGAGGAGAAGAAAGAAAGAGATAAGGAAGAGGAAGTATCAGGAATCATTGGTTGATGCAAGGGATAGATACATGAGAATGGCTGATGTTTGGTCTGATTTGGCAACCAATCCAAATGTTGCTAATGCGCTTGGGTTGGTTTTCTTCTACATTTTTTATAGGACTGTGGTTCTTAGTTATAGGAAGCAGAAGAAGGATTATGATGACAGGCTCAAGATTGAGAAAGCAGAGGCTGATGAGAGGAGGAAGATGAGGGAGTTAGAGAAGGAGATGAATGGGGCTGAAGGTGATGACGATGATGATGAGAGTGAGCAAGGGAAAGGGGAGGAGGATAATGCTTATTTGAAAATGGCTAAGCAGTTTATGAAATCAGGGGCACGTGTTCGAAGAGCGCAGAACAAAAGGCTTCCTCAGTATCTGGAGAGAGGTGTGGATGTGAAGTTTACTGATGTTGCTGGGCTGGGTAAAATACGGCTTGAACTTGAGGAGATTGTGAAGTTCTTTACTCATGGAGAGATGTACAGAAGGAGGGGAGTGAAAATACCAGGTCTCATTTACCTAAACTCTGATAAGCATTTAACAGAATAATTTGAACTACCTTAGTCCTTAGGGAAACCTTTTTTGTTTAAATTTGAAGGAGAATTTTCCACAACCACAACTATCTCTAGCACATTGGCAATATTGTGCTTGCAGAAAAATTTGGTTTTCTTCTTGTATGTAGTTGCTAAGTATTTCAATTATCTAATAAAAAGAAAGAAAGGAAGACATTCAATTTTACTGTGCTTTACATTTGACTTGCTGAAGGTTGAATTGGTCACTTAATCAGGTGGCATTCTTCTTTGTGGCCCCCCTGGAGTGGGAAAGACATTGCTGGCAAAAGCAGTGGCTGGTGAGGCAGGGGTTAATTTCTTCTCTATTTCTGCTTCACAGTTTGTGGAAATTTACGTTGGTGTTGGGGCTTCTCGTGTCCGAGCACTCTACCAAGAAGCCAAGGAAAATGTATGTAAGACTGATATTTTTAGCTTTTCCATTGAGCTTTCACATTTTTTCTTATTTGTTTAAAGTCAAATTAGAAGAGTTTGATTCAGGCCAACATAGTTTCCAATAGTAGTTTTCTTTTGTCAGTTATCATCTAAACTTGACAAATTCTGTTATTCCTTATTTTATTTGCTTCAAGCTGATAGGAGTTCTTTCTTTTGTAGCATACTACATTTTCTTGTCTTCACATGAAATTTACCCACTTCTCTGGCTTCACTGGTTGCATCTAATTGGCAACCATTTTCATATTATATTTTTCAGGCTCCATCTGTTGTCTTCATTGATGAGCTGGATGCTGTAGGAAGGGAGCGTGGCTTGATTAAAGGTTCGGGTGGACAGGAACGTGATGCTACTCTTAATCAGGTTAAGCATGGCAGTGTGAACTTTCTAACTGTTTTTTTTTTTTAAAAGTAAAATTGTGTATATATTGATTGATGTTTCCTATTGACTGAATGCTCCAGCTCCTGGTGTGCTTAGATGGATTTGAAGGAAGGGGTGAGGTGATCACCATTGCATCCACAAACCGACCAGACATTCTGGATACAGCACTTGTGAGACCTGGTCGGTTTGATCGGAAAATATTTATCCCCAAGCCTGGCCTCATTGGTCGCATAGAAATTCTAAAGGTAGGTGCTGCTCTACCAAATTTCACCTACATTTTAGCATTCAGGATTCACTTTTTTTTTTTTTTTAATTTATAAAATATATGTTCATTGCAATACTTTTTATGTCCATCCCCTGTCCCCTAAGACTTAGTAGTTGTGAGTTTGTGACTAATGGCACCTTACTTGGTTTATCTATTCCAAATTTTCTTTTTCCTGGTGATATTGTGATAGGTCCATGCTCGTAGAAAGCCAATGGCTGAAGATATAGACTATATGGCCGTTGCTAGTATGACTGATGGAATGGTTGGTGCAGAGCTGGCCAACATAGTTGAGGTTGCTGCGATCAATATGATGCGGGACTCAAGGACTGAGGTAATGCCTCTAATATACAGTAAGTTTGTCTTTGCCGGATATTTATTGTTCAGGTATACCCTTTTAGGCAATTGATATCTGCTTTGCTGCATCCTGTATGGCATGTCACATCCAATCTCCTTAAAAATTTATAAAATCAAACGTGTAAATAAAAGGTGTGTTTATCTGACTATAAGGGCATGTTTTATTGAATGAATTATTCATTTTACTTTGTAACACTTAAAGGATGACAGTGGATGCCTGAAGTTTCTATGCCTTCACAATTAGAAGCCTCTTAATGTGGGTTAGAATAGTTGCATTCATGTACACAGAAAGGAGAAAGAGGTCAAAGGAGGAAACAATAAGAAAGGGATTAACTAGTTGTGGTATTCATTTCTGCTTTTCATTGTTGCAGATTACTACTGATGACTTATTACAAGCTGCTCAAATGGAAGAAAGAGGAATGCTAGATAGAAAGGAGAGAAGCGGAGAGGTTTGGAAACAAGTAGCTATAAATGAAGCTGCAATGGCTGTTGTGGCTGTGAACTTTCCTGATCTAAAAAATATTGAGTTCGTAAGGCCATTACACTTTATCCTTTTTTTTTTTGGTTGGGCATACTCTCTCACTTCTGAAGAGAGGAATTCTGTTAAAATTGTATTGTATAATTTGTATATGACCCTAAAAAATCCTATTCTCTTGATTAGTTCTCACAAATGTTATCATATGCAAATCTGATCTGCATGTAATTTTTTACAACTGATTATTCCTGTACATATTAAATGCCAAAAATTTCCCAAAGATTATTTTATTACAAAAAAAACTAAGCTTGAAGTCAATTTGAAAGAGACCAAGTCGAGGGGAAAATGAGGGAACTGACCAAGAATCTACTTGTACTACCTTTTCCTAAAATATAGTTTCCCTTCCTGCCTTGTTCATTCCTATTTTTGTTAATATGATGATTGTGCCATGCCATTTGTGAGTCATATAATTTGGTACACACGGATGATATCTGAAGCTGGCCATATGACGGCATAAATACAATGTAAAAAATTTGTATAGACTATAGACCAAAATATAAATTGACTCTGTTCTTATATTGAACGGAATGTTGCTGCAACTGGGAGCATGACATGCAAAACTCAAGGTTGTAGTCTTGTTTATCAGGCTATCTTTTTGCATCCACAATGCTCTGGACATTAGCATTCATGCAATTCAGGAAGTTGACCTTGAGAGTTTGGCATTTTATTCTATATGTTTTTGAAATTCAGTTGTCATTGGATTTATTCAAATTAAAATGGAATTTTCTCTTTACGTTCTTCTATTAATTTTCATCATCTGATTGTTATTAACAAGGATTGTGATGTTTTAGCTTTTTGTTGCTTTGATGTAGGTCACAATTGCTCCTAGAGCTGGTAGGGATCTGGGTTATGTTCGGGTGAAGATGGATTCAGTCAAATTTAACGAAGGAATGCTCACGTATGGATTCTTTATTTAAACCTTTACTCCCATTTTTTAATAAATATATGTAGCTATTGGTGAATGCCCTCCAAATGAAATGCTTGTCTTTTTATTACTAACATCAATATCAATCAATGATATGTTTGCAAGGACTCTATGATGCCAGCATAATTCATTTGCTTTCAAATTGTTACTGCATGATGGAATTGCATTATAAAACTGTGAATAGTACCTCCCATATTGTTTTTCTCATAGCTTGTAGCTCCTAATCATGCAGTCGACAATCCCTCCTCGATCATATTACTGTTCTACTAGCTCCCCGTGCAGCTGATGAAATTTGGTTTGGGAGTGGTCAGGTAAGAGAATTTTACTTGCTTACTACAAATTTCCTCACTCTAGTTTTTATTTGTGAAGCTTAATGTAAATAAAGTTGCAAAACATACAAATAGCACAGTGAACAATTTCTAACATTATGCATATTTTAAGGTATTTATCAACTAACCTTGACGAATGGCAAGAATATGATCTTTCTAGGAAAATATATTCAGTAATACTGTAAAGAACCTTGGGATACACCACCCCAAAAGCTAGCTCAAGGGGTGGGAGTGCCCAAGGCCTTATAAAGGCCATATTAGTTGCCCATCTAATCAATGTGGGACTATATATCTCAACACGCCCCCTCACGCAAGAGCCCTTTGGGCTAGAAGCGTGGAATTGCACAGGCCCAGTTTTTGGTTTACCTTTTTGTGCTTTTTTTTTTTAATTCCACTTTTTAAAGCGGGAGGCGGTGAGGGCTCAAGCTCTGATACCATGTAAAGAACCTTGGGATACACCACCCCAAAAGCTAGCTCAAAGGGTGGGAGTGCCCAAGGCCTTATAAAGGCCATATTAGTTGCCCATCCAATCAATGTGGGACTATATATCTCAACACGCCCCCTCACGCAAGAGCCTTTTTAGGCTAGAAGCGTGGAAATTGCACAGGCCCATTTTTTGTTTACCTTTTTGTGCTTTTTTTTTTTATTTTAATTCCACTTTTTAAAGCGGGGGACGGTGAGGCTCTGATACCATGTTAAGAACCTTGACTCGGTACATCCTTTATACTACCCTTACCTTGATGATTATTTTCTTTCATTTCCCTCTTTTTTCCATTTTTGGTAAAGGAATATCTGCTTCCGTTGTGCCAAAAATCCACTCTCTTTCTAGAGACATTTTGTATTTCTGAGTGTGATTACTAGCACGTCTGGAAAATCTATTAGAGAGAAAAGGAAAGTTCAACATAAACAATATACGGACTTTTATTTTTCTATTTTCAGACTTCAAATTATGGGCTTGCCAGAGAAGTGGCTTTTTCTAAGTTCTTTATCCAATGCTACAATTTATTTCACTATTTTTTTTTATTGTAATTACATTTTTTTATATTGATAGAGTATAATATAAACCATTGAAGAGGCCCTCACCTAGCAGCTTAAGCTTTTGGATTTAATTGGTTCCTTACATGATATCAGAGCCAAGTTTCCCGGATTCGATCCTCACTGCCCCCCATTTTCTCTTGTGGAATTTCTTAGTACAGGTAAGTTGGGCCTGATGTATTATCCACCTTTTAAGCCCAATAGGCTCTAGTGTGAGGGGACATGTTAGAGTATAATATAAACTATTAAAGAGGCCCTTACCTAATAATTTAAGCTTTTAGATTGAATTGGTTCTTTACATATATCAATACCATTCATTGTGTACACAATTTTTCTGTGTCAAATATTTAGATTATGGGAACTTATTGTTTGTTTATATCTGATTGTGGGTATAGGTTTGTTTAGACTGGTTATGTAGAAATATTTTAACTTGATTTGCAATATTTCAGTTGAGTACGATATGGGCTGAAACTGCAGACAATGCTAGGTCTGCTGCAAGGACATTTGTTCTAGGTGGGCTTTCCGAGAAGTATCATGGAATATCCAATTTCTGGGTGGCAGACAGAATTAATGTACGGGTTCTGTCTCAAGTTTTGCTTTCTCATGCTTCTTATTTGCAGCTTTGGCCTCAGTTACAATTGCAACTATAATGTTTAAACCATAATTCCTGGCAATTTGTCTTGAAAAAAACAAGTTTAAAAATGTAATCCAAAAGGAACAATGTATCATCCTATACCATGGAGAAACAGAATAACGCACATGCCTTTACTTTGGCAATGACAACATTTGGCCAACTTACGATTTCATGGTATTTCATTGTCAGGAAATTGATTTGGAAGCATTGCGGATTGTCAACGTGTGTTATGAACGTGCAAAAGAGGTATGTTAATAGTGGAAAGAAGGACTAAAGAACACCGTGTCCCTTGATTGAATAAAAAAGACACAACTTTGTTTTGCTTTTTTTGCAAGGCTCTTTACTGAATAAAAAGTCACAACTTTGTTTTGCATATCAGATCCTGCAGCAAAACAGAACGCTGATGGATGCTGTGGTGACTGAACTTGTTGAGAATAAAAGCTTAACCAAACAAGAATTCTTTCATCTAGTAGAGTTGCATGGCTCCCTAAAACCAATGCCGCCTAGCTTACATGACATTCGGGTTGCCAAGCGTAGAGAATTCCAAGAATTGATTAATAATGGGAAGGAGACAGCTTTAAGGAGCCACGCCTAACAATTAGGGGCAAATACCCCTCCAATTTTGGGAAATGTCAACTATATGCATATTATTGATGTATTATATTCTTTACTATACTTACACCTCTATGGAGTATGTACATATTCTTTTTTGGGTTTTCAGGGAGTTAGCATTTGCTGGAGTATGTACAATCTGATCTTTTCTTTTTCGGGGCCATTCCTGAGCTTTTGTTCAAGTACCTCTAATTTCTATGGACTTCTGATTACGCTTTTATTTTCATAATAATGAACTAGATACACAAGTAATTACCTAACCACGTGATTTGGTGTGGTTTTTCGCCATTGAAATTTATTAATTCAAATGGGTTGGGACATATCTGGATGCCAATTTTTTTTTTTTAATTAGTTCACGCTCCATTAAGTTTGAAATTCACCATATGTTAGTGAAAATTATTCCCTCTATTTGCTTGGGTCACTATTTTACCTTTGATGCAAACCCGAACTACAACTTAGTTGAGCTTGACTTATAATTGAAGTTGAGATATGTTATTTTACTTACATTTTTTTTAAGTTTATTTTATTTAGTATTTTTTAACACCATTAGATTATGAATCTTAATTAACCTTTATTATTATGTTGAAGAGTTGTATATAAAGTAAGCATGAAAAAAAGAAGGGAAAAATAACCTATTGACAAATTAGGCTTAGCACTTGTGTTTAATATGTAGAAGGCCTTATTTCATTACGCTACTTTCAGAATTGCAGTTGGCTACAAACTAGGTAGTTATTATTATTATTTTTTATTTTTAAATGGTATGTTATTCCATTTCTAAAAACAGTTTTTTAGTTTTTAAAACAAAAAGGCAAAAAACTTATTTGAAAAAGAATTATTCTGTGAAATGATTCCTAAAACAATAACTGTTTTTTGGTTTTTAAAACTAAGAAAGTAGAAAAATTTAGATATGTTCTAAAAAATTGTTTTTTGATTTTATTGTTTTTGCAGTGATAATCTTATAATTAAAAAGATTTATTAATTCATAAATAAATCAAATTTATTTTCAGTTTTAAATTATTTTACGATGGCAATCTTGTAATTATAATTTATGAAAGTTCATTAATGACATTCTTGTAAATAAATATAGCTCCTTTATAACTTTAAATCCAACCATATTTAAACAAGGTTTATTATTCTCCTACTCTCAAAAGTAGTTTTCAAAATTTATATTCAAATCAGTTTTTAAAAATAAAAAACAAAATCATATTCAAACAAACCCTATGTTTTATTTTTATTTTTATTTTGGTAGAATAAAAAGAATGTTGATTTTAATTTAAAAAACAGAGTACCTTACAGCTCAACTCAGTCCCATGAAGTCACGTTAGCTACACTCCCGGGGTGATTCCAAAATGAGCAACATGAATTTTCTTGTTCTTTGAGTCATAACGTATAACCGCCATCACTGCCCACACGTTATCACTATAACTACCCACTAAACCTCGCCATGTCCTACCACTTACGCCCCTTATTTTGTTCCACTCACTAGCTCATGTGCTTTATATATATATATATATGTACGTGTCATTTATATTTATATGTACTCTTCTCTACAATTGGCTTTGTGTTACAACCATTTTATGCTTCTAAATATTGTTGCGTGAAAAAGAACACCAACATGGCATCATCCCTTTTAGGCCTAGTCCTATGTACTTGTCTGATCATTTTCTTTGCTGCCACGAATACTTCTGTTGAAGCTGCCATGCAATTCAAAGTTGGTGGTCACTTAGGTTGGCATGAACCTGGTCCCAACAATACTGAATTTTATATCCAATGGGCTGAAATGAACAGATTTCAAATTGGAGATTCTCTGGGTAAGTTTGTTGAATCAGTTCACAATCACATGCCTTGTTATTTACTACTCTTAAAGAAACTTTTTTTTTTTCTATTAACTCTTGAAAGATGAATTGAATGATCTTTAACTGGCTGATTTGCTTTTGTTGCAGTTTACATAATGTACTCTTTGTTTCAATGAGTGTGCAACTTTCCTTAGTCACTTTTTTTGTGTTACATTTTAATATATGATTTTTCCCAAAAAAAAAAAAAGGGGAGATAAAATGAACTCTATGCCAATTGAACTAGTTTTGAATATACTTAAGCATGAATTTTATGCCTAAGTTTGTGTTGGAGATTCAGTTCTGCAACTTGGATTCTTAATAGCCCAAGGCAGAATCTTTAGAAGCAACCAGTTCTACCCTATTGGATGGGAAAAAGCTGTGTTAATTATTGTTCTTGTTTATGCAGTTTTTGAGTACCAGAATGATTCAGTTCTTACAGTGGAGAAAATGGATTACTTTAATTGTGACTCAAGTGACCCCATCACTGCCTTTGACAATGGGAAGAGCACTCTTAATCTTGACAGGCCTGGGGCCTTCTACTTCATCAGTGGAACTGATGATCACTGCAACAACGGGCAAAAATTACTTGTGGAGGTGATGCACCCACATCCAATTCCAAAATTTCCACCTTCCATTTCCCTTCCACCTGAAGGTTTCTCCCCAGTGGCTTCTTCACCTTCTTATACCATAGAGGTTTCAGCCTCAATGGTGCTTAGTCCAATTTTTATGTGTCCTTTGGCCTCGCTTGCAAGTGTGATGATGCTGTTAGCACCCTGAACATCTTGTTATGGTCACAATGGACAACTAGTTGTTTTTCCTTAGTTGATTGCTTCTAGAATCTGATTTGTTTAGGTATTTATCATTTTAACTATTTTTTTTCGCTGTCAGTCTGTTTCAATTATGGTTTTTGTATTGTATTTATGGTCATGTCTTGACTTTCTCTCATGTAACTTTTGCTTTTGGGTTGAATCATTGTATTAGTTTACTGCGTTTTCCACTCTAAACAATTCAACATTCAAAGTGCATTATTCAAGCTCTAGAATCTACCAAGAAATCGTTTAGCAAATGAATTTGATGACTAGGAAAGGAAAAAACTAGAGCCCTACACATATCATTTTATTAGTTTATGGAGCGTTCCTTTTCACCTCCTTTGCGTATAATTTATGAGTAGAGATAGCCCTATATGATATACTTGATATCAAATATAATATGGGAAAGATTATAGTTACTACCTTTTTTTCTTACTACTTGTTACTACCAAATCTTAACCGTTGATTTTTGTCAATCTTACGGTTATAATTTATTTGGTCACGTTTATTAATTAATTATTAATTCTAATAAATTATAACCGTTAGATTGACAGAAATCAACGGTTAAGATTTGGTAGTAACAAGTAGTAAGAAAAAAAAGGCAGTAACTATAATCTCTCCGTATAATATTATGTAATGAGTAAGCAAGGGAAAAAGACAGAGAAGTAGATGCAAGAGGCCTATTTTCTGATGCAAAATCTCTTCATAGAGGATAATGGTATTAAGATTTACTTCAGCTCCCTGGATTTGCTAAGGGGTGTATTAATCAATGCCAAGCATGTCGAAAAGGAGTTCATCGTAATTGAATTGACTAATCATATGTACATAGAGAAGACGAAGTAAAATATGCGAGAACTATGTATAGATAAACAATCAATGGTTCTGTGTCACATACATAGAACCATCTCAAGGCTTGTAAGGTCAAAGGATTCACATGGGGTGCAACTCTCTTTCCATAAACACATAAATTCTCTCACCCACAAAATGGTTAAAAGAGAATATGTTACTTACTATCTTGTGAGGTAGATACTTCTATGTCATCTTAATATAAATCGTCTTAATTTCAAATTTTGATCCAACACTGCTACTATACAAGAATTTTTTTTATTATTTTGTATTCTAAATTTATTTATTTATATTTCTATAAATGTGGAATCATATAATCTTCCCAGGATGTTTCCGACACTACAGATAAGAGTAGGTCAAAGTATTCGATTTCTTTTTTTTTTTCTTTTTCTTTTTTTTTCAGGTCCACTTTCCAGGAATATTCAGCACAAGGTTAATTTTACGAGAAGCAGATGTTAATGTGTATTTATCCAGATTTACCTCGTGTGTGTATAATATTATTTCCCTCATTTCTGTGTTGGAATCTGTTCTGTCTGATTCTGGCTTGTGAAATAGTTTAATAAAATATTTGGAAACATACATCATTTACATTTTCCTAGATGTGGAAGTAATGCACATTTTCCCTACACATAAGTACATAATATTTCCATTTTGGGAGCCAAATGAATCAGTATGAATGATAACCCTGTAAATAAGAGCTCTCAAAATCTGAATTTACACTTTTCCTTTCCAAGTCTGCAGCTCCATCCCCACTTTCCTTTCTTGTCTTTCTCCACTTGGATTTCCTCAGCCAGTGCTCAACCAGCATCACACCAAGACCAATGAAGATTGTCCCCAGAGAGCCACCACCTAGTGCTAGTAGCACCACAGATAGCCATTGCATCCCTTTACTATGTGGCAAGATCACCCATGTGGCTGCAACATAGCCAGTTGCCATAAATGCCACAGCTATCCACATGACTTTGTGAGCAATCGTCAATAGTCTCGTTTGTGGCTTTCTCCTAAAGGGAATGATACTAACAAGAACAATGACTATAGATAGTGAGGTGAACAATGCTATGTTGTTGCTTATTGCAAAGACCTTGAAAGCTGTTGTTTTTCCCACCATTGACTTCCCTCCCATTCGTCCTTCTTGGTACACACCACCAGGGGGACTAATGCCAGCTGCAAAAGTGACAGTTGCAATCAAAACTGCAACTAGTACAATGGTGTTCCTTGCATTTAGTAATGCTTCTTTGTGCATCTCATGGTACATATTTCTCTCAGTATAGTAAAGTTGATTTAAATTTTCAGTTTTTCTTTTTTTCTGATGCTTGTGTTTCCCTAAAGTGGTTGGGGAGAAGTAATATGGTTTATAGGTTCCATTCTCAAATCTCTCACTTACTTGAGGCTGAGGTGATCTAGACTCCATGCTTTTGCTAACTTCTGGTGGGCTTGTGCAATCATAAGAAACCATTTCACTTGGCACTTCCATTTCGTTAGCTATATACCTTTGTGACAGAGAAAGCTTCGATGCTATAGGTGACAGAGAATTGGCCTTGTCTACTTCCAGTGACCAAGACGAAGGTTGGAAGTTTCTTTTACCACCAGCTCTGATAAAAGTGGCTTGTAATTGCCTATTCTCTGCACTATCCTTAGCCTGGTCAAGGATGTCAAGTGCTGTTTTCCCTTCACTGTTCCGAGTGTTAATATCCAGCTTTGTCTTGATGATCAAGAACTCTGCTATCTGCAATGATCATAAAACTATAAGAAGAACTACAGACATATGGGTTCACATTCAAAATCAATAGGCTATAAATTATGATTGGCTAGGATATACATTATTTGTTAGAACTTATTGTTGTATATTAATTGACTTAAATTCAATTTAAGGATTAAACTCCGATCAGAACTCATATTCAAAATGTAACTTATTGTTGTATATTCCTGGTTTCAACATGGTAATTAAACATATTCAGAACTCATACTAATTCCTCACCTTATTGCGCCCGCCTGTAACTGCAAGATGTAAGACACTGTTGCCATATCGATCATGACAGTGCAATAGATTGGTACCATTGCAGACTTCCACCAAGAATACCAAAGCATCATAGCATCCGTATCTCACAGCTAAATGAAGTACTGTCTCTTCTTCTCTTGTGAGATAATGAAATGATGTGGCACAGCTTGACACAAAATCGTAAAGGATTGAGACTTTCCCATTCATTACTGCCAGGTGCAATGGTGTATAACCATTGTTGTTGTATTGTAAAGCAAGGTTTGGATCACGTCTTTGTAGGATCCATACAATCTCCCTGTGTCCTTTACTACTAGCATTGTGCAATAGTGAATTCCCATTATCTTCGATCACTTGAGTAAGCTCTGGCCGCTTATTCAACAACTCTCTAACAACATCTGCACGGAAAATCAGTAGTTTAGGGAATTGCTTAACTCAACTACTCAAAATTTTCAATCCATCCCTTTTTTATTGTTAGGTGATTAATGTTACTTGCTTAGAAAGAGTCTCATTAGTTGGACTTGAAATCAAGGCAAAGGTGAATTCTATAAATAAAAGTTCAACAAGCATGCAAACTTGTAACGAACCAATTTAATCCAATAGGTTAAGCTGTTGGGTGAGACGACTTAATTATGCTAAGAAACTTCATAATATTTAATTATTAACTCATGACACTTAGTCACGTCGACTCCCATATCATATAAAGAATTAATTCAACCCAAAAACTTAAATTTGGATGATGTTATATTAACGGTTTTTATATTTCTCAAATAAAACTTAATGGAGAAAACTCTTATGCTTATGCTCACCTGTGTGCCCTCTTGATACAGCAATTTGGATACAAGTTTGATCAAACCCTGCTGCCTCTGGCTCCACCATCTCAGATAGATTCAGCAAGAGATTCACCAAGTCAAGATGACCAAGGCTGCAAGCCAAAAAGAAAGCGCTTTTACAAGTTGGATTAAGCTTACAAGCAGCTGTAGGGTTGACTCCTAGCATCAACATTAAGACCTTGACATTCTCTTGTCGACAAGCCTCATGAATTGGAGTCTCCATGTTTTTATTCTCAGCAGAAATCATGTCAGGGCACAATCCGACAATCTCAGACACCATTTCAGTGCAACCATACATGGAAGCAAGGTGTAATGGAGTGTTGAAGGAATCAGCTGTTCTCTGATTGAGGATTCCTTCATTCTCTTTAACTAGGCTTGAAAATGTGGTAATGTCATTTTTCCTAATTGCATCTAAAAACTTTGGATCCATATTCCTGGTTTTAAAGCTTCTTAAGGTAGTGAGAAACTAAATAGATTTAGGCTATGTGAACCCTTTATAAGAAGGTTAGCAATAGTACTTAACTTGCAAGAAATGTTCGGAAAATTATCATAGGGACGAAGAACTTATAGACTATAGACTCTTGAGCGTGTTTCCTGGCTTTTGGATAAAAATTATCAGGCACTAACGCCTCAACAACATCAAGGAAAATTCCTGTGAGAACTATCCTCGAAAGTCCAAATTGTTTCCACATAACCATTGTTACCAAGAAGCTTCTTGGTATGACCTCAAATGTGAAAAGTAGAAATTTTCTTTCCTTCTGTATTCTAGAAGGAGATTTCCTTATTCTAATAATACTGGGAAATCAAAGAAATCGCTAGAGCCTTAAGAGGTTTTTTTATGTTAATTTTGTTTCACGTCTGGATGTGAATATAACTGTATATTGCGATATACATATTAATATATTGGGGGAATAAATAAAGGGTAAGTTTTCCATTTATAAAAAAGTTCCTCATTTCTGCTGTCACTGTTGATTGGAAAAACTTGCAGCAAATATATTATAGTAAGATACGGAGCCAGATCCTGAAATTAACAAAAATAAATAAATATGAAACCGAATTCTAGTGGAAGTAAGTGTTGCTGCACATTCTCTGATGTGCAGCAACCGGAGAGCTATTAAAGCCCTTATAAAAAATACCAGTTGCGACTGGTAAAACAAACTGCTGTTCATAAATTTGAGATATGTGCATCCCACTAAACACTAGCGCAGAAAATGACTATTAGGGCCTGTTTGGTATGACGTATAAGGCCTGATAGTATAAGCTTATACTATACATTATGACGTTTTCAGTTGTTTGGTGTGACCATCGTATAGTATAAGGTTATACATCAGGAGTTCTTAATACATCAAAATGATGTATAAGTTAATCAGGGAGAGGGATGTGGGATTAGCCCTGATAACAAAACGATGGATTAGGTAAATCCTTCCCATCTCCCTTTTACCCCTCGTCTTCTTCGAACCTTTTACATCTCCTTGTTCGAAAACAAACAAGTTTCTCAATCGTCGATCACTTTCTCACCTTGCTCCCTCTCTTTCTCGCCCAACCTATGTTGCTTTATTCGCTTCTCTGTCTTGTGCCTAGCTGAATGAAGCTTTCAGTGCTTGAGCTTACCTGACTCGATTCAACAAATTTCGAAGCTAGGTCGTCGGTATTATACCCGATTCGCTTCCTCTCGGTTCCAGGGAAAGCCTCTTGTTCAAATCCTTGGCAAGCCCATGATCCAGGTCTTTCCTTCTTCCTCTCTTCAAAATTTAAGTTTTTTTTTTTTTTTTTTTCTAAATTATGTGTGGTAATTTCAACCTTATTTTTTTTTTAAATGCACTTTGGTGGTGATTTTTCCTTTTTCATGTTAGACTGAGTTTGGAGTTATTTTTTTTTAAAGTTGAAACGGTGATTTTTTGTGAATTCTCTTGAACATTTTTAATTTAGCATTCATACCAGATGTGGGGAAGTGAATAAAAAGGGGTTAAAGGTCAATTTTAAATTTTGAGAATGTTTTGAGATACATTATGTACCAATAATAATAATAACAAATGTTGCATAAACATTTATGCAAACAAAGTCGCATTCTGGATCTTCAAAGGATAGACTTGGTGATAGCTTTTCCATGTGAATTGAAGGTGAAGATTACTTTTAAAAAAAATTGTGACTCTTTTGTTTTTATCTTTAGTAAAAGTTGTACCCTTCTGTTTTACTTGTTCATCTAATTTGTTTATAAAGTTCACAATAATGAAAC
The DNA here is from genome assembly GCF_033153095.1 of Gastrolobium bilobum. Lineage (NCBI taxonomy): Eukaryota > Viridiplantae > Streptophyta > Magnoliopsida > Fabales > Fabaceae > Gastrolobium > Gastrolobium bilobum. The sequence continues at coordinate 16,336 of NW_026896998.1, read as the reverse complement.
GGCGTTGATTCAATCAGCTTTCCATTAAGATGTAGAAAATTTCAAATGTATTTGGCTTAGAATGTGTGGTTTCATAATTAAAAATAAGGAACTGTGTGTTGTTTTGATGGGTAATGGGTTAAGTTTATAGCATTTTTGTGTAAGTTTAGACAAATTTGAAAAAAGAATGATGAAGACAAAGAATTTCAATCAGCTTCCTTTGTAGGCTGGTTAGTTTCATTATAGTGTATGGAATGATGAAGACAAAGAATTTCAATCAGCTTCCTTTAAGTATATGGGATCTGAAATTACCAATTATTTAAACGTTAATTCTAGTGATAATGTAATAAATATACCAATAGATTTGAACCTACTCTACCCTAGAGAAGTCAATTTTTTGCCAATGCCCATTAAGCAGCAAACTGATATGGCCTAAAGATAAGCACTAGGAGGAAGAAAAGTGGGCTGCATTCAAATGTCAATAATTATTGTCTATTGTATATATATATATGAAATGTACATCTGATTGGCCAAAATTACCAAGTTGTGGCACTTGTTTATCCATGATTGTTAGAATTTATGTAACCCGAATGTAACCAGGGTAGAGAATAACATCATTGACACATTTGTAGTCCTTATTGAGGTTTTAAAATCTAGTAGATTTTTTTACTGTATCTCCTTATCATATTCATTGGGAAAATATAAGATTTATGGTAATAGGCTGCTTCCATCATCATATAAGTATAAGTTATTCATGTGAATTTGTCAGGCTTCAAATTTACCTCACAATGGTATCTTGTTTATTTACTCTGCTTCCTTTTTATGCAGGAGAAGTAGCAAGAAAAAGATAAAACTTATCTTTTTTTTGTGATTTGAATGATATGGATCCTAATGAAAGGTTTGATCCAAATCGATGGCAAAATGACCCAAATGGATGGCTTAATGATATAACTGAGCTCCTTAATATCATGTCAATGTGGTTGATGAAGGAACAAGCCTTTTTGGAGATAGTGATTGTATGTATTGTGTCTTACCTACGCATGTTTTGTGCGGCTCAAAGACGACGTGAGAGATTATTACTAAGGCAACGAGAAATACCAAGGATAAGGGAAGAATCAAGGGTAGCATTCATTAGGAGGCTAATAAATGATGATGTTGCTTGTGTAGAACAACTCCGAATGAATACTTACACATTTCGAGTATTATGTTCTCTTGTACGTGTTGAGGGTAAGCTAAAGGAAGATGGGTTAGTATCAATAGAAGAACAAGTAGCTATGTTTTTACATATATTAGCTCACCATGCTAAGAATCGTGTCATCAAGTTTAAATTCCAACGGTCAGGGGAAACTGTTAGTAGATACTTCAATTTAGTTTTAAAGTCTGTGTTGAGGTTGCAAGAAAATTTATTGAAGGTACCGGATCCAGTTCCTGAGAATTGCACTGATGATAGGTGGAAATGGTTTAAGGTATGTATTATATTCTTTTTCAATTTTGGATTGTTTGTACTTATTTCATGTGAATTAAATTGTTAAAGGTTTTATAGGGTTGTCTTGGAGCTTTAGATGGAACTTATATTACTGTTAATGTTCCTGAGGCTGACAAGCCAAGATATAGAAGTCGAAAAGGTGAAATTGCCACGAATGTGTTAGGAGTGTGCTCACGAGACATGAAATTTGTATATGTGTTGCCGGGTTGGGAGGGTTCAGCTTCAGATGCTAGGGTATTACGTGATGCAATTAATAGGAGAAATGGCCTTAAGGTTCCAACAGGTAAGAACGTGAAATTACATTCAATTTAGTCATTTTATTACAATATATGGCATATCGAACCTTACTTATTCTATTAAATTGAAAATTATATAATGAACCTTACTTGTTTTATTAAATAGGATACTACTATTTGGTTGATGCTGGATATACTAATGGGGACGGGTTTCTTGCCCCTTACAGGGGGACAAGGTACCATCTAAGTGAGTGGAGACATGGATATGTCCCGGCAACTCCTCAAGAAGTTTTCAATAAGCGACATGCTCAAGCTAGAAATGTCATAGAAAAGACATTTGGGTTGTTGAAGATGCGTTGGGCAATTCTTAGAAGTCCAAGTTTTTATCCTGTTAAGACTCACAACCGAATTATTATTGCTTGTTGCTTACTGCACAATTTGATCAGGAGGGAAATGGATACAGATCCTTTAGAGATAGAGCTAGGTAGCATGTCTATTGACGAGGAGGTGGATGAAGAGCTACATGATAACATAGACACCATTGATACAAGTGAAACGTGGAGTGCTTGGAGAGATGCATTGGCTAATGAAATGTATAATGATTGGGTTGCTCATTGAGCCTATATGTGGTCTTTTATTTTATCTTTTGTATTTAAAAAATTGTACCTTCAAGTTGTGCACTTTTATATTGGAAACTTCATGTCACTACTTTATGCGACTACCACATGAATGAAATGATATGGTTTATGGTGTCATTATGTGAAACTTAACTAGATTTTAATCAGCATGATGAGGTATTTGTCCTACTTTCAAGCTGATATGTATTCAATGTTGTTGGTTGTACATCGTTGTTGATCTTCATCAGCTATTGCCTAATAAGGTATCAAAGATTCAAAGTCAATCTCGTTTGGTACAAATATTTTAATAATGAGTGTTGTTATGTCTTTCATGATTGAAACCAGAGCATTATTGCACTCATGAGGTTGTTGTCTGCATTACTCTCTTGTATATTGGGAGATAGGAAGCTAGGCCTTAAACGTTTCATATACTAATCGATAAACTTTTTATAAAAAAATATCATATGACATATTTAAAAGAATTATATAAATTTTTTTATTAAAGGGTAGTTTTGTCAAAAATATTTATTTTTTATCTAGTATTATACAGTGCATTACCAAACACTGGATAGTATTATCTTATACAATACATTATCTTATACAGTACCATGCCAAACGTTGGATAGTATTAAAATTTAATCAGGTCTTATACAATCATGCCTTATACTATCAGGTCTTATACTATCAGGCATTATCTTATACTATGTACCAAACATGCCCTTATAGGCAAAATTATTCATGATATTTGTAAACAAAAATATTTGAAGTGATCCTGTCCAATGTTGTATATTTATTACTGTATATAGAGAGAATGGGGGCTTCTTATATCAGGAAAAATAATATAAAACTGTGGGAGCATGTTAGGAGTAAAATTGGATTGTTTAATCACCTATATTTATCTATATTTTACTTCCTATTGGGCTGTGAAAGAATTAATAAAACAGGTGAAAGGCCCAAAAGGTAGAGAAATCAGCCCATGAAGGTAAAAGTAAAAAAAGATGAGATTTAGATAAATCTACTTACTGTTTTTACAACTAAATTGCAGGAATTAAGAGCATGTGAACAATTGGCCGAGTTGAAAGAGATCTAAACCGTAGGATGCTGATTAATCTCAAGGACAACAATGCATTTTGGGGAGCTCTTTAGTTTTTAGTTAAATAAGAGTCTGAGTCATTAGGACCTTTCAGAGAGAACTTTCGTTGTTTTTTAGTTTTCAGACTTTACTTTTAGATTCTTGAACTTTTCTTAAGCTTTCTTCTGTTCTTCTGAGTTCTAGTAACAAGAGCAAGCGTGAAACTTCTTTCTTGGAGGGATCCAAGACTCAGCTACATGCAAGCTCTGATTTTCTATTTTCCTAGTCTAAATTTTCCATTTTATGAATACTGGATTTTTGGAATACTGGTTTTTCTTTCTAAGTCGATAATGCATGTCAATTTTAATTTCAGAATTTATTTTCCATTTGCTATTAATATGAATTTCTAAGTTTCTTGTTCTGGGTATGTCAAAATGATTGGATGAATTTTTGGTGTGCATTGTTACTGTTTGTTTTATTTCATTCGTTTGATACTTTCTTTTTTTAACTCAAGAACACCATGGGAATGAGACTTGAGTTTTTCAACAAAAAGAAATTGGGAAATGGATTTTTGTTAAGTGTTAAATGAACCTTTTTGGATTAGGGATAATCAAAGGTGATTTCTGATATAAATTTGTGTAAAGATTCAAGAAACTTTGGGAAAAGTCCTTCTTGAACCTTATTGTTGATTCTGAAATGTTTCAACTAAACTTGTCGTAGCAACTCAAAAACTGAAATAAAGCTGCTGTAGCACTGTACGAATTTGCAATAATGCAAATAACTTTTGTCATCCATGATTTGAGAAAAACCCAGAAGTCTTTTAATATTGATAATCATTTCCTTACTTTTTAGATCAGATTTTAATACTTGATAAAGACTAAAAATTTCTTGTTCTAAAACCAATTAAGTTCCAATTTCAGAATCTTTAACTCAGAAAAATACAAAGAAAATATTTCAACCTGTTCCTGAGAACGATACCTCTTTCTTTTGAAAATTACTACCTAACAGAGCACATGACACTTCCAAGCCTAAATTACAGGTCCTTTGGGAAGCAAGAACTCTACACCACTGTCAAGCTTCCTCGCTGCTGATATGGTATCAAGACCGAAAAAACCAAGCTTGACCGTCTCCACCGACAGCCCCTCTTCATTGTGACCCACGAAGCCTTCATTCACACTAAGACTTGGATGTGTCATCAGTCCTAAGAACCACTTGGTTCCTCACCGGCAGCTGCACCCATACTGCTGAGCAAGGAAGTCAGGTTTTATTTTATATTTCTTTTCTTTTCTTTTCTTTTTTCAAAAAAAAAAAATTATATAGCTTGATTGTGCTTTGGACTTCACTTGTAATGAAAATATTGTAAACCATCTCTGGGTCTCCACTGACAGTCTCACTCATACTCTTCTTTTTATTGCTATGAATTTCCTCCTGTTGGCTGATATGCATATTGAGTCTTAGTGCTTATGGTAGTTCTTCTCTGTTTGTTTGGCTGACCACCATTTGATAATCCCTGGTTGAATTCAAGAAAATGGATAGTTTATGGTTGAAATGACCAAAATAGTTTCATAATTTTACTGGGTATTGGTTGGTTGTGTCGTGGTTGTATAATTTTGGATGGGTATGTAGTCTGAAGTGTGTATAATTTATGGCTTAGCTAGCTGAATATTGTAATTATTATCTTAGTTGTGGACTGTTACTTGAATTTGTGATTTATTTTTGCTATTCTCTATTGCCAACTAAAACACAACTGAGTGTGCTCTACCATTTCACTTTTTCCTATCACTTTGACACTTACCTGCTACACTCTTTGGGTTCTTTTTCCTTATTCACATATAATCTTCATTTCACTAATTCTCTGGTTATCTCTTTAAGTTGCAGCTATGGCTCCAAAGACAGGTAGACATGTGAAACACATCAGACACAAACACTTAGGAGCACCATATTAATGGTCTCCCAGGTTTTATCTTTTCTACATCTGTCTATAGTTGTTTATCCTCCCCAACATGTATATTATTGTCTCAAATGTTGTGTTCTCTAATGTTAAAAATGATTACTGCCATTTGTTGTGACTTGTGAGGACACAACTGCCTTTTAAGTTTGGGGTGGGGTATACAAGTTGAATTAATTGGTTTGCTGAGTTTGAAAAAAAAAATTGAATTTTTTTGAACTTGAACAGTAACAATTCTTTGATTTATCTATACATGTGACAACCATTAGCATGAACTCAACTGTGTTGATCTTACATATCTTATTAACTCTATGTCTATTTCATTCTGAGTTAGTTAATTAGCCATGCATCATCTATGTTACACTTCATGAGAGCAGTCCTAACATGACTCAGCTTAGTTCATGTTAATTCACTGAATAAAAACCTTGGTGAGGATTTGGACCCAAACACATATACTTTCTTGTTGAGTGGTCACTCTACATTGGGGTCCTTAACCTACATTACACCTAGGCGACTAGTGTGTTTATTTCCACATGATAAGGGCACATGTTTCAAATTGTTTAGCCTAGAGCCAAAAAGCTTTACCTTTTTCATTAATTTTAATCCCTTGATCCCTTATTTGAGCCTGAACCTTTTCTTTTCTGTTTACATAACCATGATATCAAGAGCCAATTTCCCCAATCCATCCTTATAGGCAAGCCTTAGTCTTTGGTTAATTCTCACTAAGCTGAAATGCAAGAAAATAAGTAAGGAAAAGGGAAGCTAGATTGAAGAGAGTGGTTATAAAAAGAAGAAAAATATAGAAGGTGATCAAGAAGAGATTAGAAGAAAAGAAAAAAAAAGAGGATATAAAAAGGGGAAAAAGAAAATATAAAGAAAAATAGAAAATCCCCTGAGTAAAAAAAAAAATTTAGAAAAAAAAGGAAAAGGAAAGTGAATGTGAGAAGTTGAGGCTAGAAATAAAAAAAAAATGGGGAAGGAAGTCAAAAAAAGAGAGAGAGCAAGCGGCTTCCCTTTTAACTTACCAAGACCATATTTTCCAAGCTAGTTGTGGATTAATTATTAAGGTTAGCCTAAATTAGCCAAGTGTCTAGAAAAACAAATATCCAAACCTAGCCCCATTACAAGCCTAAAAGTCCCTTCGATGGAAATGCCACATTAGACATCAAGTTTCTAGGCAATATTGTATGTTAGGAACAACAATGTAGAGTTGATGATGAGTGATTATCCTTAAAAAAAAAGAGGGATGAATAATAAAATTGCCTTGTGAGGAATTCAGTGCATGACATTGACTGATATCAGTTATGTCTAGTGACTGCTTGATATGCATTGTGACATAGTGTGTTGTTTGTTTAATTAAAAATTTAGTTTGGACTAGACTGCTGGTTGGTATTTATACTAAAAGACAATTTAGTTGATTGATGTTATGGTTGACATGTACTGCGATAAATGGAGAATTGGACTGCAAAAACCATTTTATTGCTTGAATGATGAGCTGAATGCTGAAAGAAAGACAATAGCTAACAATGTGCTTATTGAGTTAATATTTTCTTGATTGCTTGAGGACAAGCAAATGCTAAGTTTGGGGTATTTTGTTAGCTGTGAATTTTTCTTAATTTAACAACTTGTTTCTTATGGTAAATGGGCTGTTTAAAGTGTTATTTTGCAAGAGAAGTGGGCCAAATTACAAAGAAAAAGCCCATAGTGGAATATGGCTAATTGGCTGGCAGCTTTTGTAATTTTTGCTTACTATTTTGGCTTTATGTTGTAGGCGAAAGTCACATGGCAGATTAGTGAGAGTTGAAGAGATGTGGACCGTTGGATCAAAGAAAAAAAGAATGGATGGATGACAAATGCTTTGGTGCTTTTAGTTTTAAGTAGGAGCATCCCCAAATGTTTCTTATTTTTGCATTTATATAAAACACCTCAACTATACTAGCAGTCCCATCAATTTGGGATACTTCCTCGTCTCATATTACTCATATAAGATAATAGTAGTCTCCGGGAACATAATCCGCGCGGAGATAGCCATACACTCCGGGCACATAAGCCGCACAAAGATATCCATACTATCAAGTCGTATAACATGCACCCAGTGCAGAGAGGAATTCACATTTATAACATATTCGTATATAACGGCAAAACGGGTACCCATATACTCCAGATCACACATGGACCCAGACCATTTGGTGTCTGTATCACATCCGTATATAACGGCAATTATATTTGGTATATTCACATGGGGATGCCCCCGATATCATAGTAGTAGTAGTATTATACTCATATCACATACGTATAGTCCCTTAATTCTTCCTTGATTATTCTTTTCACAGGTCGTTTACTCTTTTATTTTGACTAATCACCTGACATGGTTCATATCATAATCTCTATTCCATGAATTCAAAATTTTTCTCAAGGTTCTGTACACCTCTCACATCTCTTAGTATAATGTATCATATTTCCACTTATAATTCTCATCACACAGGGGTTTTCTAAACCCAACTGTCCTTGCACTAATAATTGTTCATCAGCCCTTACACTGATAATTATACATCAGTTCTTGCACTGAATTTACACGTCAGTCCTTGCACTGACAATTACCTCAGCTCATTAGCTAATCTTATCATTTTTACATATTAGTTCTTTCGCTAACTACATAGTTCCACACTCTATGCACCTTAGTTCATACACTAATCATACCATCTCACCTTGTTGTTGTACAGCAATAACTCACAAAATCCTGTCACCGTTCTAATCCATTGTCTGTTACGGCTCACATAAACCTATACTCAATATTGTAGAGCAACCCATCAATTTTTCTGCTCACTTCCACCCTTGGTGGTTGTAGAATATTCATTACATTGAAAATACCTTCACTCCGTCTATCAATCCACATCAAATACTAAATGATTTCACAAGCACACTACTATTAGTAGTATATATATACATATCACTAGATCATAATTTCTTTACAATTCTTATTACTATCTTACATATGATTATGCAATTCAACCATCCTATCCATTTTATCATTGACAAGTCTTTCAATTTGAATCGACATTCACTAACTACAATAGTGCCTTCATGGTACATTTATCTTATGCTATCCATGGTGATTCTGTTAACTTCTTCCCTATACAATAATACATAATTAATTCATCTCACCTATGTTTAATCAGCACTACCTCCTTATGGATTTAAATCCCATAATTCAATATATCTCAAATTAACACTTCACTAGCATAATAATTTCAAGTGGTCCAATCCCTTAGGATAAGACATCATATCTTCCATTTGTTTCTCTACATTAACCATCTCAATTCATTCAAGTGTACACCATCTATCAGGGACTTATAACTTCTAATCAAACATAACATATTCTAACTCGTACCTAAACATACCTGTTCATATCTTCTAATGATTCGTCAGGTTCTAAGTTACTCACCAAGTTCACCTGTACATAATTGTTTTACTATACTACACTTACACATAAAAATCTTACCAACACTATCTTCATACTACCAACCCTTCTCAATTATATATTTATTATCCACAATACTACAAATTTCTTCTATGCTAATACTGTACGCACCATAGGTTTGTTTAAAATCTTTACTTATGATACAACTCTTTATATTTCAACAAAAGGTCAAACAAAACATTTAAGTCTGTTTTCCTTAAGTCCTCTAATATTTATATTTTTACTTACCGCCATCTCTTGTCCATGGAGCAGTCAACACTGCAACCACAACATCAGACTAAGGACTTACATTCGGTGCTCCAAGGTTGCCACGCAGGCTTCTTACAATGACCACACATGTAATACAAAGGAATGGGTTGATCAGACCCATACTAAGGAATCACATATGCAGTAATCGATAACAATCTACATACAACTTTGCAGCACATAACAGAGCTATACATTATCAGAGTTCCCTAACAAAACTACTCTGATACCATAAAATGTAACAGCCCGTTGTACACCGGTATTGTTAACATTAATTATGATATTAAGCGCAATTACAATCACAGCAATTTATTTATAAAAATGCGAGTAAACTTTTTTCTGTTTATTACGCGAACCTTTAAAACAATAAAAGCGTAATAATTAAAAGTTGTGACCGTAACTGTAAAATCTTGCAGAATACTTATTTAAACTACTTTTATAACTTATTTTACTTACTACAAGTCACTAAGGGGTTCCCATAAACCCACTTAGCTAATTTCTCACTTTTACGTTTTCTACCTATCCGAACATGGTTCGGTCTCTAATTTCCTGCGGATAAACCACATTCTAGAAATCTCCCATATTTTATTATGTTATTCTACACTCAATTATCTCTCTAAGAAGCTATCACACGTTATATTTGGAGCTCATTTTCTCCGGATATCGCCGTTTGAAGTTGGACAAGCAAAACTGCCAACCAACCCCAAAACAGCTCTAAACATCCTTCACTCCACGAATTACTGCAGAAAATCCACTCAGCCAATTTCTCTCAAATTTTTATACAAAAAACTAGACACCTCAAGCTTCAATTTTATGTATCATACACTTAATTTTACTAAGAAAAGAAGCAGGAATTAATTTCCCAAAACCGGTCCAGAACTGCCACAAGTGCAGTGAGCAAATGAGCAGTCTGCACTCTCTGCCCTCTTCAGGCTGGAGTTCAACCTAGAATTCTCTAAAATTTTACTACAAGATAGAGGACATATCCACCTTCAAAATGGCATATGGAACGTCCCTATCAGACCTCTATGGAGGGAGATATGCTCTCCCAAAGTTTGCCTAAATTCTGCCAATTCTACAGAAAATTCGCCAGAGTTTTCTTTGTTTTTACAAAAATCCCCAAATTGCAAATGTATTCTAAGACCTCAAATGTACCTAATATTAAATGGGTGGAACACACAAGGACAAACAATTCCTTGGGGCACTTACAACTCAACTCAGTTTATAGTTATTACACAATTCATACCATACTGCTCACTTGATTAATACTTAATACGTTTCAATCATCAAAGTCCATTTACATGCATTTTCTAAGTATTCACATAATCATAATCATAAAATAGGCCTAAAGCCCTTCCATCATATTACATCAAGTATTCATGTACAATTACAACATATTACAACTTACAATTTCATAACTATAAATTACAACTTGAAACATGAACTTTAAATGACATATACAACTAGACTTAGGCAAAATGACATGAACAAATATGACTATGAGTCTCCTCCTACATACATATGGAATGTTCATGCCCTAAGTCTAGCCTAGACCCAATGGCCATCAAAATGAAAAATAGAAAAATGTCCTCCAACACCCATCCTACGGGCTTCTTGCTCGTCGCTCCTGTGCCACTGCTACTTCCTGAAATAAAGCCCCCAAGACGGGGTGAGATATACGAATATATCTCAGTAACCCAGAGGTTCTGGAGAAAACTCTACCCAATGGCTCACTTCGATGCATATAAATAATACACAATAACATCTTGAAAAACGGAATATAGCAAGGGATTTAGAGAAACTGGGGGAATATAGGGATACAAAATACGACGAAGCTGGAATGGTAGCTACCAATACCACGCAACATCCTACCTAATGGCTCGTCATATAAGCCTACGAATCTCATCCAAGGCGTGTTCCAAGAACATCCAACCAAGGTACCCCTCCCATCCACATACACCCAAGACTTCCTAGTGTGCTCCTATCTGGATCACACACCACGACCCTAGGTCAACTGGAACTCCCTCTCGGAGACCTATCCAGTGGAAGTCTGATGTGCCTCTGGCAAGTGTGGTTTTTCCATGTTAAAATTGATAAGAATTGGGTCATAAGAGAGCAATTTAAATACATATTTGCTATTTATATTGATTCTTTCTATGTCAATAATATTCACCTTTTGGTTGTGTTTTTACAGGAAAAAGAGGAGTAAAAATTACAAATTATAAAAAGCCTGTTGACACAACTCCACACGCATGGATGTATCACAGTACAAATGCCAGAGAATTGGCGCTAGTTGGCGCCAGAATGGCGCAAACTAGCGCCACCATGCCACCTTGCGCCAAACTTGAAGAAAAGTGGCGCCACCAAAGTGAAGCAAACCAGCGCCCAAATTGCAAGGATATGGCGCCACTAGGCGCCCACTAAGTAAGGAGAATTGGCGCTAGTTGGCGCCCAAAATGTGAAGGATGGTGCCAACTGGCGCCAGGTTACGTGAATCAGGTCCAACTTTTCATTTTGAGACAGAAGCGCGGCGCGAAGTAGCGCCACACCGGCGCCAACTGGCGCCGGTTTGCGGGAAATTATACCGTGTTGTTCTAGGGGTATTTTTTGAAGAAGGAAAAAAGGATTATAAATAGGATCCATATGACAGAATTAGGATTTCAGACCTATTTCTTCAAAAGGAGACCTACGGCAGAGCTAAGGAGGATTCTTCTACAGTTCTTCTTCTTCTCTTTTCTTCTTAATTTTATGCTTTTGAATATTGGATTATTTTTAGCCATGATTATGCTTGGCTAGTTTTCTTTTATTGTAGTTAGGGTCACAAACCCTATGTGAACCCTTGTTACGCGGATTGATTTATAATTGCTCGTTTATATAATTATCTTTATCTCTGCCTTGTTCGTATTTGATATTTTCTTTATTAGAATTAATCACTCTAATAGTTGATAATAGTCTGAGGGTTAGAACCCTAGATAGGGATATTGGGGTTTTCATCCTTAAAGGGGGTAGGATAACAGTTCGTATGCATGCTAGGAATAGATGTGCATTGAATTGCGGATGCCTAAATTATAAAGTTCATCGCTTAATTTTCATGAGGGGTCGCTAAGGGATTAGGATTCCAATTGGGGATTAAAGGGTTAAATTGCCAAGGGATTGGGATTTAACTAATTATTTTAGATAATAATTTATCCTAGTAATTTTATAAATTAATGTTGTAAATCAATCTAAAGTAAGAAGTGGGGATCATAAGGTGAGTGCGCTCTAGCTACAATACTTTTCTCATTTTTACAAATCAATTCTCGTTTTTTATTGTTTCATTTCTCTTAAATAAAAATATATAAAACAAGTCTTTACTTTTATTTCTTATTGTTACTAAAAAAATCATTTCGCCAATTTTTCCAACAAAAAACCCGAGTTTTCCAACTTAAGGGGACTGGTTATTGTAGTACTTGGTTTACAATCCCTGTGGAGACGATACTTTACTTACACATTATATTACTTGTGCGATCGGTATACTTGCCGAAGAGCATCAAGTTTTTGGCGTCGTTGCCGGGGATTGCTAATTCCAATATTACCAATAACCGTTGATCTTTGAGATTGAATTTTTACTTTTTATTTTGTTTTGTTCTATCTTGTTTTGTGTTTGCAGGTGCTACTAATTATTTTGTTTTCTGAGTTTATGCGAGGTAGACTTGCTCCTACAGATTTTGTGATTGATTCTGAAATTGCAAGAACTGAGAGGAGACTGAGGAAAGTCGCCAAGCAGATAATTTGGGAAGAATTCAAGAAAGTACCTGTACAACCAATACAAGAAATGGCGGGTAACAACAATGCAAACAACCCACCTCCAAGATTGTTGGACACCATTCTGACTCCGGTGTTCAATAGGCCAAACTCAAGTATAATCAGGCCGACGGTGGAGGCAAACAATTTTGAGCTGAAGCCATCTCTGATTACTTTGGTGGAAATGGTTCAGTTTTCTGGTGCTGAGGAGGAAGATCCTCATGAGTTCACAGATCGATTTCTGATGATCTGTGACACTACCAAGCACAATGGAGTGTCTGCCGATGCTATCAGGCTTCGATTATTCCCTTTTGCTGTTAAGGGAAAAGCTCTCAGATGGATAGAAAGGCAGCCAGCTAATAGTATCATGACATGGGAAGACTTGTCCACAAAGTTCTTTGTCGAGTTCTTTTATATGGAGAAGTACAACCAGCTGGTAAATGAGATCACAAACTTCCGCCAGTTTGAAGGAGAATCGCTGTGCGCAACCTGGAAAAGATTCCAGGAACTTATCCGGAAGTGTCTGCACTATGAGGGAGATGATGACAGAAAGGTAGCAATTTTCTTTAATGGCATCTCTCCTGACACAAGATTGGTGATAAATAGTGCAGCTGGGGGTTCTATTCGGCAGAGTACATCTGAGCAAGCCATTGACTTGATCAATAAACTTGCAAGAAATGAGAATGAGAGCTTCCCAGTTTAGGCAAGGAAAGGAGTAATAAAGCTGGAAAGCAATGATGCTATGCTTGCTGAACAAAAGCTGTTGTCCAAAAAGTTTGACAACTTGAATGAAAAGTTTGAGAAAATGCAAGTGTCCAAGGTTCAATCAACTTCTGTGATGTGTGAATATTGTAAGGAAGCTCATGAGTCTAATGAGTGTCCCACTCTAATGGGTGATAATCCACAGCAGTTGCAAGTGAATGGGGCTTGGTATGAGCAGAAGCCCCAACAAAATTTTCAAAGAAATCAGAATTCTCCTGGCAGAAATAATTTTCAGAGGAGAGGTCAAGGAGGTGGTCTTGATTATAGTTCAAACAACTTTCTGCAACCTCATCCTATTCCAGAGAAGGAACTTTCTGATTTGGAGAAGTTAATTGGACAAATGGCTCAGCATTCTAATGCTTTCATGGAGGAGACTCGAGCCAATACCAAAAATACAAATGCTTTCATGGAAGAGACTAGGGCTAATACCATAAACATGAGTGCTTCGATCAGAAATCTGGAGAATCAAATTGGCCAGCTGGCCAAGCAAGTTGCTGATAGAACTCCAGGTAATCCAAGGGAGGATTGTATGTTTGTCACCACTAGAAGTGGTAAAGTGGTAGAAGCTCCAGAAAAGCCAAGCATAAATATGGAAGCTGAAAAAAAGCTGGATACTGCAGGTGAGCCAGAAAAAGAAAAAGAAATTGAAAAACCTGTTGAAGTGGAAAGGCAGTTGCAAAGAAGAAGTTTGAACTGAAACCAGAATATGTGAGGGCAATGGCACCTTATCCAAAAAGGTTTAAGAAAGATGCTCAAAAACAGCATTATGAAAGATTTCTGGATATATTCAAGAAATTGCATATCAACATTCCCTTTGCTGAAGCTCTGGCTTGCATGCCCAATTATGCCAAGTTCATGAAGGACTTGTTATCAAAAAAGCATAAGCTGCAGGAATGCCAAACTGTAACACTCACTGAGGAGTGTAGTGCTATCATACAGAAGAAGTTTCCACCCAAGCTGAGTGATCCAAGGAGCTTCAATATTCAAATTGAAATTGGCAACACCAAAATTGGCAGGGCATTATGTGATCTTGGGGCTAGCATTAATTTGATGCCCCTTTCTGTTTGTAAATCCTTAGGGATCACCGACTTGAAGCCCACTTTGGCATCTCTTCAACTTGCTGATAAGTCTATAAGAAAGCCTAGTGGAATAGTGGAAGATGTTCTTGTCAAGGTGGACAAGTTCAACTTTCCTGCCGATTTTGTGGTGCTGGACATGGAAGGGGGAGCCGAGATGCCTCTTTTGTTGGGTAGACCTTTCTTAGCTACATCTCGTGCACTGATTGATGTTGAGAGCGGGAAGCTTGAGCTAAGAATGAATGATGAAACCATTACTATTCATGTCTTTGATTCTTTAAAACAGTCTTCTCATAAAGACGATTGTTTTAGTCTTGAAGTCTTAAAGGAAGAAAAAATGTAGCGGTTGAGGTTCTTGAAAAAGCAGAGGATTACAAAGAAGATGATACCTCAAAAGTGGAATTGAAGGAGTTTCCTCAAACTCTGAAAGATGATGACAAACCTGGCAGGAAACCCAAAAGGAGGCGACATCCTATACGGAAGAAGGTACTGAGAAAGGAAGTGGTGAAACTCTTTGATACGAGTTGGAAGAGACATCGGGAGCTGAAATTTGACAAGAGACACCGAGACTCGTTCTCTCAGAAAAACCAAAGCTTCAAAGAGTTCCTCACATGGATTCATGGTTTGGAACAAATCTGGGAATGGTGGTCTCATACACCAAGGCATCTAGCACCACCAGATCCTCCATTTGCTGAATCATCCCACGCTGCTGAGGGGGATGACATGGAGAGTTAATCATATCTCCTTGCTGACGGAGATTTTGTATATTAGTTTATTTTTCAGTTTCGTATTTTTTTTTGTTGGTTTATTTCTCTCTAATGTTTTAATGTGCGCATTATAGTTTCTCTATATGCCACTATTTGTTCTATTGTGCAGGTTTTTCTTCTTTCTCGTGGTTTAATTATTGCTGAGGACAGCAATTCTCTAAATCTGGGAATGGTAGGCAGGCTTGCACCTGAGAACTACAATTCTTCTATCAGGGGAGATACTCTAACTCTTTTAATTTTCTTTTATTTTGTGTGATATATATATAAAAAAAATTGAACATGTTTTCTGAGCAAGTCCCAGGTTTAGATATGCTTTCCCTAGTTAACTTGCCTGATTCATCCTAGGAAACATGTTTTGTATGAACTTCTGGCATGATATTGTATGGGCATTAGTAGATTTCATGATTGCTCGTTTGTCTGAATTTTGTGTTTGAATGATTAATGATGCCTGATGTTTCTTTTGGAAGTCTAGCTTGACATCATAGCTGGTGAGGTTTTGTGCTTAAACACTTAATTTATTCTGAGAGACCTCATTGTGATAGCATTCTAGAACTTGCTCTATTTCTCTGAGATGCATGCATTGGTTGATATGATAAAGGCATTTTGTTCTTGTTAGCTATTGGCCAAAAATAACCCACCTGTATGAATTTTTCCATTGCTAACCCCTTTGAGCCTGAGCCTTTTTGTTCATAATTCCTGATTGATGGCTTAGCCTATATCCATGTGACTTACCTTAATTGAGATTGAATTACTGATGTGTTGAAAAATTAAACAAAAAAATTGAGGTAAGCTCCACAAAGGTCAAGTAATTAGGGGAGGTAAAATTTCATCTGAGCCCTTAAAACAAAAGGGAGAAAAAGAAAAAAGAAAAGAAAAGAAAAAG